>NW_007729150.1:188185-191483 GCF_000696425.1 Galeopterus variegatus
GGCGGGAGCGCCGCCGCACTCCCAAGTGGTGCACTCTCCAGTGTGCCACCGGGCCGGCCCTAAATGAGGATACTATTAACCAAAGCAGTGCCCATAGGAGAAAGAGCAGGATCAGGAGGGAGATGGGTCAGCCTGATAGAGAGTTCCAAAAAGTCTGCAGCTCTGGAAAGAGGTAAAGGTGGTAGGAAAGAATCTGTGGTTGGCCTGTAGGCAAGAGTGAAGTCGGATAAGATCAGTTAAGGAGAGAAAGGAGGGTGAGAAGAGAACCAAGAACAGAGCTCCAAGGAGCGCCACGTAAAGGACCCGTGGCACTGGGGAGCCAGAGAGTGATTCTGGAAGGCAGCAGACAGGAGCACTAGAAGTAAAGAGAAACCCAGGGAGAAAGCAGCACTGAGAAGGACTGTGCTCTTGACAGAGTCAAAGTAAGGAGGGCAAGGATTTAGGAGTCACTGGATTTGCTGCTTAGAGGCGGGTGTGGACCTTAGCTGAAGCTGTTTCCACGGAGTGGTGAGAGGTAAGGGCAGTGTGGGTGGGCGCTCAACGGGACAACAGAAAGTGGAAGCAGGAAACAAGCACTTCCGCTGGGAAAGGGAAGTGAGCTAAGTGCAGGCACCTTGAGAAGGAGGTGAAGTTCAGGGGAGGTTTTATGAGGTTGTGGTGATATCATCACAGTGGAGAGGAGAGAGACTGAAGCTACATCAGACAGGAGGTAGATGCCTGGTGCAGCGAGTTCCTGCTGGAGGCAGGAGGAAAGGGGTGCTTGGAGAGATCACTTGCCGTCTCACCATGGGAAAACATAAATGAAATCACTTATACTGCCACCCTCCAGTAATTCAATAAGTATTTATTAAGTACCTATTATGTGCCAGGCACTGTCCTGCTGCTGGGAATAAGAGAAAAAAATCCCCACTCTGTATTACGTAAGTTCAGTGACTTAAAAACAAATCAAAAAACAAAAATTGGGCCAGGCTGGGGCTAAGGAGGCATGGCTTTAGCAGAAGTGCGTGTGACTGCAAGGCACTGGAGTCTCTCAGCAGGGACTTTGCTCACTCTCACAGGCAACACGTAAAGCAGCAGCTGGGACAAAGGACCTGGAATTTGAATGGCCTCCTGCCACATTCAATCAGAGAGTCCTTTAGGACTAAGTTAGTGGAGAGAAGAATTTTTATTTCAATGAGTTTTTACTATAAGTGATTAGCAGAAATCTCCTGCAGGCTTGCTGTGCTTGTTGTACTCACAGCCCTAATAAAGACAAAAGACAACAAGCAAAAGGCAATGGCAAATGCTGCTTAACATCAATACACTTGATATCCTACCTTTCAGTCCTCTGAATAGCAAATCGCTGGTTCTTTTCTTTCTCCTCCCAACCAGTTCCACTGAGATACAGCCTGACTGGACTAAATCTACCTTGTCATGCATAGCCGTAACCCCCATCGGAGTTAACAGTCATTTAACTAACCATACTGATACTGAAAGACAAAGAGAAAAGCAGAAGAGGTGTGTTTTGACTTTCCTCCTGAAACATTTATTACTCTTAGGGACAGACTGGAAAGGACTCCTGCTGTGTGACCCAGGACCACATATCATGTTAGAGGAGGTATATGCCAAGTGTCAGAACTAGGGAGGAGAAATGCTAAATTCATGAATAGGGAATCAGAGAAAGTTTGAACAGAAAGGGCCTTTGAAGGCCTTGAATGGAAACTTTTTATTTGGCAAGATGAAAATAATCCATCACAAGGCTAGTGGATGGATGTTCAACTTAGAACCCAGGTGTCCTGCAACCCCACCTAGCATTTTTTCCATTATGTCATGTGATCACATTCTTTATTGAGTTAAATATTCAAATAAATGATTTTCCCAGTGAAAATCTATTTATTTGGGAGGATGCCTTTTGTGAAAAAACTTCCCATGTGTAATGGATAAATGAATATTTGTACTAAAGATTTCAACATCAGACTGCATGTCTGTCACAGACCATAAGATAAAAAGTTCTGAAGTTGAAAAGCCATCTTTGTTATTCATACTGTGGATTATTCAGGTTCCTTGCTTTCCCCTGGCACCCACTTTTAAAAATAGACTATATTTTAGAGGTTTTTAAATTTTTTTTAAAGAAGAATGGTAAGGGGATCTTAACCCTTGCCTTGGTGTTGGCAGCACCACACTCTCCCAAGTGAGATAAGCGGATATCCCTATATAGGGATCCGAACCCGTGGCCTTGGTGTTATCAGCACCACATTCTCCCAAGTGAGCCACGGGCCGGCCCTTTCTAGAGCAGTTTTAGACCCACAGAAAAATTGAGTGAAAGGTATGGTACAGAGATTTCCCATATATTCCCTGCCCACACGCATAGCCTCCCCTATTATCAATATCCCTCTCCAGAGTGGTTCATCTGTTATCACTGAAGAATGTACGGTGACACATTTTATCACTTAGAGTCCATAGTTTCCATTAGGGCTCACTCTTGGTGGTGTGCATTCTATGTGTTTGGACAAATTTATAATGACATGTATCCACCATTATAGTGTCATATGGAGTAGTTTTGCTGCCCTAAAAATCCTCTGTGATCACCTGTTCATTCTCCCCTTCCTTCTAACCCCTAGTGACCACCGATCTTTTTACTGTCTCTATAGTTTTGCCTTTTTCAGAATGTCACATACTGTTTGGAATCATATAGTATGCATGTGGCCTTTTCAGATTGGCTTTGTTCCCTTGGTAATATGTATTTAAGGTTCCTCCATGTCTTTGTATGGCTTGATAGTTTTGATAGCTTTTTTTTTTTTTTTTTGCACTGAATAATATTCCATTGTTTATATGTGCCACCGACATCTACTTTAAACTTTCTGACCATTTCATTTTTACCCTCTAACAATTTCATAACTGAAACACAAGCTAAAAATATAGAAGAGTTTGGTGATGAGAAAAAAACTGAAATCATTGTTTAAATTGAGGCTTGGGGATTTTCTATGGATAATTACCCATGTCCCACTTTACCAAAGAAAAAATGACCTTCAATTAGAATATAAAGTAAATCTCCCTAAAAATGTGGGAATGAAGAATCTTGGGTATTGGGAGTGAATCTATCCCTAGAAAAATCTTGCCTCCAGAATGGATCAGAGATGAAATACACTGCGAGTATTTTAAATTTTACTCTAGCATTGAAGGGAGAGAAAAAAAGAAGGAAAGAAAAATGAAGCGGGGTGAAAAATAAAGTGATTGAGAGAAAGAGAGAAAAGAAAAAGAGAAACTTGGTAGCTACAGGACTTTCTGAGAAAGATATTTTTCTTCCTTTTACAAGTTA
>NW_007729150.1:192483-234651 GCF_000696425.1 Galeopterus variegatus
GCCCGCCGTGTCCCAGGCGCAGCTGGGCACCCGCGCCGCCGGCCAGCACTGGTGACCCGGCCAGGGCCGTAGCGACGCCGAGATGCCCGGCTGCCAACGTCCTGGGCCACCATCGCCTCCTTCCTCCCTAAGGTGTCCCCGGTCCCGACGAAGACTCCCGCCGCGAAGCCCAGTACAGCGGCGCGAAGATTTCGCTTTCGACTCCAGGGCGATACCTGGACCGAGGCATCTCCCTGAATGGGGTCGCCGGAGTCATTTTGGACGCCCACCTGATTTTCACCCTTTGTTTCTGTGTTTTAGGGAAATCCTGAAGTCAAAACACCGGAGACTTTAAGAACTCACAAACTGGCATTGTAAAAGAACCGGTTAGTTTATTTCAACAGTTCGTTCTTGCGAAGGAGCTTTCATAACGTAAAACTTTCCCCACCGTCGTCGTCTTATCTAGGAAACACCTTGACTGCGCATGAGCCAAAGGAACTAGTATTGGGGAAGGAGTAATATATAGGCAGTATTTTAGGAAGCAACCTATCTCTGATGATGCATCTGTTATAGTTCAGTCTCTGTATAGGAACCTGGAAGAGTTAAGCCACAGACGTGCATACCAGTATGAGTTGCCATTAAGACCTCAAGCCCTTTATTCTTAAAAGGGTTTTCATAAAGTCAAGTCGTTCTCGAATGAGAAAGAATCTTAGCCAGTAAGGGGAAAAAACAGAAAACAAAAACAAACCCCATATTTATTATTTTACACTTTTTTTTGGCACTCCTAAGACTGAAAATTGGCATTGAGTGTTAAAGTGAAAAATTTCCAGTTTGATAACTGATGGTCTGAGACAGCAATGGAATTTCGAAAACAAATAAGGGGGTTATCTATTTTAGGTACCAGTTGCACATTTTCCATAGCATGCACACGTGTTGCTACCCTTATTTTGTAACCAGTTTATTTGCCTTATGAATGTGATCGCAGCTTTGAACATTCTGTACTATAATGGTTGCTAAGGAGAATAAGTCCTGTTTTCTCTTTAACATTTAAAATATCTCAACGCACATGATTTAATGAAACACTAATAATACCATGACTGCGTAGCTAATATTAGCTGCTATTGCATGTTCCTAGATGCTAGAACTTATTGGGCATGTGGTATATTAAAACACCCATTAGACAAGGACTTTTTACTTCTTCCAGACACCAGAAGAAATGGCCTTCAATTATTTAAAAAGAGACACAGAAACACCTCTGGCTATCTAGAGGTCTCTTGACCCAATTTATGAGAAAACTCCCAGTTGGGACCTTATTTCGCAGATGGAACCACAGTCAAGATGGATCAATAATGTGGTTTGTCTCTGCAAAGCCATCTGTACTCTTTTAAGGTTTAAAAAAGCCACACATTAGTAAACAACACTGTTTTTATGTAATTTATGTATATTATGACATTTAACATTAATATTGTGTCTGTTGAAGGAGGTATTAAACTTAGTTATATATAATGAACAATTCAGGTGGGAATCTGTTCTAAAATGTATTATTTGAGGTTTGTTATTTTCATCGTCAGTTTACTAAATTTATTTAGAAATATTTGAAATGCAAAATCGTGTGAAATCACCTTATAACATTAAAATGGGAAGAAAGTAATTTTAATAATCTATAATTATTTAGCATTTATTTATTTAATAATTTATTTAGCATTATATAATTAATTAGCATTCTGACTGCTAATTACATCAAATCTGGGGCCAAGCAGCCTCAATTAACTGCGTAATTCAGGAACAGAAACAGCTTGCTTCGTTGCACTCCTGGACATTTTAGGCCAGCATATTAGGAACACTTGTGCATTTGAATAATTATGGAAGTTGCAGGAGACTGCCATGTTTGTAGTAACACAAAACAAAACAAATGTGTTCATCACCAATAATACATTAGCATTTTATTAATCTATCCCCTTTGTGCATGCACCATTTTTCTCTTATTAAGGTATCATCTGTTCCCATTTTTCTTTGATTCAAACATTAAAGTTCAGACAACTATTCTTCTGAGTTTTTTTTTCTTCTGACTCTGGTTTTCTTGCATAACTTCTAGAGAACACAATAACAGAGGACATGGTATTCCAAAGCACTAGTAATGGAAGTAACTTTTTTGGGGCTGGCTTCATTTAACTTTATTTTTAGTTTTTAAAATTATTTCTATTTTATATAATTAAATAAGGTCCATATACCAGTATTAAAAAGAAATAGTTATAATTTCTTTTCTGTAAGCATTGGGGAATAGGCTGCAACAACCAGAGAACTGAGGATTTTCCTTTTTTTGGGGGGGGGCGGGGGAGGACACTTCTAAATTTCTATCAAAAAGGTATTTTAATTAGGCCTTTATCCTTTTTTCTCACTGTGGATGCTGCAAATGATTCTCCCACTGTTCCTATAAACATTTGCTGCACATATAAACCTAGCTTGTCAAGTGTACGCCGGTAGCTTGCAATGTTTCTGGCTAGCACTGAAGACTATTTGATGCTGGCTTCATGCCATGTGGGAGACCTACTTTAGATCAATTTACTGGTAATTAACTCCACAGGACTGATTCACTTTTAATTTCAAAGTAGCAATGATGTGTCTAAAAATGCCTTACTAGGGCATTCGCTGTGTGTGTTGGAGTTGTTGCTTTTACAAATTAAGTTAATGGTGATTGCATTCTCATTTAAATGAAACCACATATTATCCACTCGGGAATAAAAAACCCTAACTACTGTCGTGGGCTGCCCTACTTTGTTTTTCTACTTTTTTTTTCTTTAGGTGTGTGTATGTTAAGATATATAGCACTTGCCTCCCTTTCCCATGCATTTTAAGGGCTAAATTCTACGATGTAATAGGTATTACCCCAGCACTTTTCTCCTTTGAAAATGAAGTATGTGAGTGAACGAGAATTCTGTGCTGTACAGAGGCATCCACCACTAGTCATTGTTTTCAACACCTTAGGGAGGGCTCCAAAGTCCAGCAAAAGAATTAGGGGAAAAGATTTCTGCAATGGGGGTATTGTTCTTTTTGGAGGACCCAGTGGGAGGATGGAGTGGAGCTGAGAGAGGGGGAAGGAGCTTACTTTAAGCCTCTGATGGAGAAAGTGCTCGAAAAGATCTGTTCACTGATGGAATGTTGGTTTGCTTTGGACTCATGGTACATAGCTACCTGTTCTTCTGATGCCAACCATATTGGCTGGCTTCACAGTTTCATGTGTCATCTTTACTCTGTCCGCAGGGATTCAGACAGCACATCTGGCTCTTTAGCAGTCCTATAAACTGACCTGACAAAGGGCATCAGTGGCATAAATTTAAATTCAAGAACATAAAGAAAAAGTGTAGATGTCCCTTACTTTCAAGGCCTGTCCCTAATGTTTGTGAGTTGTGGGGCAAGAGTGGAGCTCCCTATGGAGCTCTTGGTCTGCAGAAACAAGAGGGACTCTTTACCCTGCACTTCACTATCTCCGAGGGCCTCACACATCTGGGTGTGACTCAGCCCACAGGTGTAAGCGCTGCCCCCATTCCTCTCTCAGCTGGCCACCTTGGCCACCTCTGGGATCCTGTGGTGCACACACAGGGGAAGAGCATGTTCTGGAAGTGGCCTTGAGCCTTGGGCAGAGAATTCCTGGGTTCCAGGCACCAGCACTTGTTGAGGGAGGCACAAGCTGTGGATGGGCACATTTTCTGGGGACTCCTTTCTCTGTGGGAAGTTGTGGCCAGAGGAGGGTGGAAACAGACCGTTTAAGGCACGAGACCCAGGTTAGAAGCTCAGTTTCTCTGGGGCAGTACTGCTTTCAATACTGTTTGTACATAGACCCTCTCCAGGCATCCTTTCCTAGCTAGGACCCAGATACTTAGTCCTGTTCGGCCTCGTAGGTGAGGAAGATGGTAAAGAGGGAGTAGGAAGGGTATAGATGAAACAAGAGGTTGGGTATTGATGGTTGTTGAAGGGGAGTAATGGACACATGGTGATGTATTGCACAGTTCTCTCTACGTCTGTGTATCTTTGAAAAATTTTGTAATGTAAAGTTAAAAAAAAAGAACAAAGGAAGAGGAACAAGTAACAAAAGAAAAGTAACTAACATACACGACTAAGGTCACACAGTGATTAAATGGAAGAGCTGGGATACAAGCCTTTGGCTGGCTCCAGAGTGTGAGGCTGCAACTACTGTACTATAGGATAAAATCAGAATTTTTTAGTAAGGTGTGGAATTCCTTCCACAATGTGACTATTCCCTGATTTCCTGAATCTCTCTCTCCCCTACTCACTTCCCTTGCTGCGGCCTAGCTGGTGTATACCCTGCCTTCGAAACGGGGCCCGTGCTCTCTATCTGAGCCTTGGTTCATTCGAGGACTTTCCTGGGATGTCTTACCTTTCATTGCTTACTCCACCTCCACACTTGCTTCCAGGAAGGCTCATTGAGTTTCTACCTCCTCATGAGAGCTCTCTCACCCCTGCTGCAAGCTCTGCCCCCACAGAGCTCCGGCACCACTCTGCTCTAACCACACATTCCCTTTTCCTATAGTCTCTTTCTTAATGTGTGTCTTGTCTTCAAACTATAGAAGAGGTTTTCTTTTTCTCTTTTTGGTTTATTTTCCATTCTTTTGATTTTTTTAGGGCAAGTACTGTCTTTCATATTTTTGTAACAAGTTACCTGAACTATATATTTCATATATGTTTGTAGTTGAAGACAGTAATTTGAAAGGAAAAAAAGATTTAGTTCTTTCCCTTGTATGTTTATTTTTCTGTTGATGAAACAGACCCAAGAATAAATCCTAGCTCCCAACTCATATCTTGCCAAAGGATATCCCAGAGTAACAATGTGTGGGATTATGAGTCAGGTATATAAATCACATGCTGTTGGTTTGTGTGTCATTTGATAGTGGTTTGTACTCCTGTCTTTTCCAAGCTGTGTTCACACTGACTAAAATAATAAAAAATTTCAGTCCTAATTACTACTCTAAATTCAAGGTCAAATTATGCAAAATGTGCAATTATTTCTCAGGTCCTTGCATTGAAATGCTGTGTGTATTGATCTGTAAAAGCCTTAAACATTGCTAATCAATAGCCAGACAATTTTGCTAGAACGCGGGAGAAATAAATATGTGAATGTCATTACCCCTCCTTGCTAGTTTCTGAATGATGGACTTGGAAAAGTGCTAGAGATCATTCAGGCCAGCTCCTTGCTATTTTTATTAGATAGAAAGTGCTTTAATTTTTAATTTTTGCTGGTATAAATTAGGCCCATTTACCATTTTTCTGTTCTCAGGGAGTAGAAAAGTATGTTAGTAATGTAACAAATACTGTGCTTTTAGCCAAATGAAAGTTCTATGAAATGTCAGCATGGTTGAATCCCCCGTTACAACAAAAATTTGCCCTTGTGGAAGTTTTATTTCTTTAAAATAAAGTACTTTTTTCTAACTGAAGATTAATGCCTGTTTTCATAGAAAATTCGTAAAATACAGAAACACATAAGAAATGATATCATCCATGTCTATACTTCGAAAGATTACCACCCTTAACATTTTGCAGTATGCATCTACTTTTTTCTCCTTTTTCCTGCTATGCATACTTGATTGTACATAATGACAGCAAGAAAGTATGTACTGACATATACTTATATGTGTGTGTGTACTCACCTATGTAAAACAAGTGTAAGTCAGTGAAACATGTTAGGAAGTGGGGCCTAGTGACAGATAGTATTTGTAACTAAATGTTACAAGCACTAGTGGCAAATTAATTATAATTACAATTAATTGTATAGTTTTGAAGACAAGACACACACATTAAGAAATTAATGTTACGGGCCGAGCCTGTGGCGCACTTGGGAGGGTGCGGCGCTGGGAGTGCAGCAGCGCTCCCGCCACGGGTTCGGATCCTATATAGGGATGACCGGTGCGCTCACAGTGCTCACTGGCTGAGTGTGGTGCAGCCGGTCTCAAAAAGGACAAAAAAAAAAAGAAATTAATGTTACGGGCCGGCCTGGTGGCGCACTGGAGAGTGCGCCGCTTGGGAGTGTGGTGGTGCTCCTGCCAAGGGTTCAGATCCCATGTGGAGACCGGTTCCCGTTCACTGGCTGAGCGCGGTGCGGGCGCAACACCGAAGGTTGCGATCCTGTTGCCGGTCCCCGGTACGGGTGCGACACCAAGGGTTGCGATCCCGTTACCCGTCACGAAAAAAGACAAAAAGGAAAAAAAAAAATTAATGTTACAATTGTAATAATCGTTACAAGCTAACAATTAGAATATGTTCAACCATTAGCAAGCAGCAGACTACCTAACCGAAAATTCTTAAGCAATGATGACACTTAATCATCGTACAAAAGAGATGTCTGAAGGTAGGTGCTTCCAGAATTTATTCAGTAGCATAATGATGTCATAAAAGACCCAGTTCTTTCTGTCCTTCTACTTGACCAATCTCCATGTTGTGGCTTCACAGTCCCAAGAAGGCTCTGTAACTCTAAGTGACAGATTACCACATGACAGCACCTAAAACAGAAGGGAGGAAAAAAGCTTCTCCTTGCATGTTTCTCTTTTTCGGAAGAGAAGAAACTCTAGGAAGCTCCCCCCAGACTTCTTACCTCTCATTGACCAGAAGTAGATCACGTGACCACCCCTAATGGAAGCTGAACTGTGAAGAGCTGGCATTAAAAAAATTCTCATAAGAAATATATCCAACATTCATGATGTCTGGTTTGGGGCCGGCCCGGTGGCGCACTGGAGAGTGCGCCACTTGGGAGTGTGGCGGCGCTCCCGCCTAGGGTTCGGATCCCATGTGGAGACCGGTTCCCACTCACTGGCTGAGCGCGGTGCGGGCGCAACACCGAGGGTTATGATCCCGTTACCGGTCAGTAAAAAAAAGACAAAAAGGAAAAAAAAAAAAAGTTTGTCTTCTAGTTGAGAAATTCTTCCATTTGTTCTAGCCTGCTGCTTAGGCTCTCACTTGTGTTTTTTATTTCATTGAAGAATTCTTTGCTTCCAAGATTTCTGCTTGATTTTTAAAAACTGTTTCTCTTTGTTGAATTTCTCATACATGTCCTTGATTTTCTTTTTGACTTCATTGTGATTTCTATTTTCTCATCCATCATTTTGAGTTTCCTTAGTATTGTCATTTGGGATTCCTCTTTAGCTGATTTGTGAATTTCCTGTTGTTTGGGGCCGGGTATTAGTGAATTGTAGTCTTCTTTTGGGGGATTCATGTTTCCCTGTTTTTTCATGCTTCTCATATCTCTGCATTGATGTCTGGGCCTCTGGTGGTATAGCTGCCTATTTTAATTCTAGGAGTGGCTTTTGAAGGGAGAGACTCTTTCCTGTATAAGTATTCTATATTGAAAGTCATGTTGGGCATTTTAAGTTTGGATCTGGATGAGTGTTGTAGTGTAGCCTTTGTGTGACTTCTCTAACTGTATTCAATCTTAGAGTTGTGTGTGGGTGACTTTGTGGCCTAGGCAGTAGGGCCCTTGGAGTTTTTTGTTGGGGTGGATGATCTGCTGTCAGTCAGTGAGCAGGTGTACACTGTTGCAGCAGGTCCTGGTAGCTCTGTAGAGGACCACTGACTCAGCTGTTGATCCTAGAGCAAGCATGAATGGACACTGCAGGACCCAGTGGCTTTCTAGAGGCATGCTGTAGAGAGGAAAAGTTGCTGCCCAATCAGCTGTTGGTTTGGGAGTAGGTGAACACAGCTGTCACAGGATCTGACAGCTCTGTAGATGCCCACTTGATCAGCTGTTGAGCCTGATGCAAGTCTGCAAGGGTTCAACCAAGGCCAGCAGCTCTGAAGATGCCTGCCATGGGCTCTGTCACATTCCCTACTCAGTCTGCTGTTGGTCAGCAAGAAGGTTTATTCTGTTGCAGCAGGTCCTGGCAGCTCTCTAGAGGGCCACTGGATTGGGTGTTGAGTGGGGACAAAGCCTGCACAGATGCCGTAGGACCCAGAAGCTCCCTAGAGCTGTGAAGGGCTGTGGGGGGAGGAGGGACCACCACCATGCTGGCTGTTTGTGTGGGCACCTGAGAACTCAACCAAGGGTTGTGCAGGGCAGGTGCATGCTGACATGGGGAGTAATCACTTACTGGTGGCTTCCCTCCCTCCAGCTGGTCGGCCTGTCTGTCCCAGGGGGTGGGGAGGGAGAGAATATTGCATGGGCTCAGATGCTGGGGTCTTGGTCTTTCTGGCTGGTTTAGGCTCCAGGCAGCTGGGGTTGTGGTCCTGCTGGCATCCATGTGAACATGTACAGGGTTGCAGTAGGAGGTGGTGCTATTGTCAGGCTAACTGTGGGTCATGCGGGCACTTGTGGGTTTGTCCCCTATGGGCTATGAAAGGCAGGCTGCAAGTGTGGGGAGCCACTGCACTGTGGCAGCTTTTCCACTTAGCAAGTCTTCCTGCTTGCATGGGCTGGGGTGGGTGGGAGTGTGTGTGCTGCATGAGTTCAGATGCTGAGGTCTCAGTCTTTTTTTCTGTCCTAGGCTCTAGGCAGCCTGGGCTGTGGTCTCACTGGTGCCTGTGTGAGTGCAATAGAATGCAGGCAGGACCTCCAGACAAAGGGAGACAGACCCACTGGATCTGGGGCAGGGCTCACTCCTGCCACGGGTTTAGCTCCCCAGACAGTGCTGAGTCTTAGCTGCTCAGGGCAGGAGGGGTTTTAATCTCCTTGGGCTTCCACTATGAGAATGTGCAGCTATGCTAACTCCTGGCTACTCTCCAGCTGGGTCTGGGTCCTGAAAAGACTGGGGGACTGCCTTGTGGTGGAGATTGCTGGTGTCTGTGGTGGCAATGGGAACAGCTGGGATCTTCTCCAGCTTACCTTCTCTCTGGCTGGTTCTGGGCCAGTCCCTGCGGTGGGGCAGAGGTTGAATGCCCTGCTCCACTCTCTGTGGTGTTGTTCCCTTCTGCCATGCTTCACAGGATCTCATCACTCTCCTGGTGCTCTGCAGCTTATTTCCTCAGTTTTACCAATCAAAACATATTTGTTTGTCTGTTTTTTGGGTCTTGTTTTTATTGGGGGGAGAGACTAGCTCCAGACTACTCTAGTTAGCCATCTTAGGGAAAAACAAAATGAAACAAAACAACTATTCTGCCATCTTCAAGTACAATGACTTTGCCGAGAGTTGGACAGATTTCAGACAAGGCTATTTGGTGAGAAATAAGCTATGACTGGCTCCCATGTAAATGCTACCTATCATGAAAATTGTCCCTGGCTGAGTTTTTCTTATGTGAGAAAGTATTCAGCAGATATTAACTAAAGTCTACTTCTTTGTATGTTCAGAACTGGCACAGCACAGTGACAATCTGGTTCCTTCCAATGTTTTGACACAATGGGAGATGGATCAATATACTAAAAGTTACCAATACAAAAGCTTAGCACAGAGCTATTTTGGATTTGTTGAGGACCAATAATAGAGTCTAGTATATATAAACCTAAAATCTTTAGACTCTGCTGTCTGATTTACTTGAACAAAAATTTTGGAATGCCTCAATTTATAAGCACTAAAATACCCTGGCTTCAGGATATAGAGATGATGCCACAGACTTTCTTGTTTTACTAGGAGTGAGTACAGCTGTCTTTATCTTCTTCTTCTTCTTCTTTTTTTTTTTTTTTGGCAGCTGGCTTGTGCAGGGATCTGAATTCTTGACCCTGGTGATCCAAGGCCACACTCTAAGCAACTGAGCTAACTGGCCAGCCAGTACGGCTGTCTTTATTATTGCTGTAATTGTCTTTATATTTGTTGTCATCATATCAAAAATTGTTCATTAATAGCTCAGTGCAGAGCATTGAGTTATAAGTAAATTGGTTTTTGCTGTTAAACAAACTACCCCCAAACAGTGATGTAAAAAAACAAACAAACAAAAAACATTGATTAGGTTATGATTCTGTGGGTTAGCAATATGGATAGGGTCATTTGAGTTGTTCTGCAGGTTTCAACTGAATCCACTCATGAGTCTGCAGTCAGCTGGTGGCCCACGGTCCACATACCTGCCTGGCATTTGACTAGTTGTTGGCTGGACTTGCACTCGAACGGCCAGGCTAGTGCAGGCTCATTCACATGACGTCATCTCATATATACCTATTTTTTGGTAGCTGGCCATTACAGGAATTGAACCCTGGACCTTGGTGTTATCAGCACCATGCTCTAACCAACTGAACTAACCATCCAGCACTATGGTTGTCTCAGAGCCAAATGTTTGCTTCTGCTACATTTGCCAAAGCAAGTCACTGGGCCAACCCAGATTCAAGGGATAGGTGAATATATTCCACCCTTTCATGAGGATATATATATTTTTTTCCTTTTTGTCTTTTTTCGTGTCCGGCAACGGATCGCAACCCTCAGTGTCACGCCCGTACCGGACCGGGACCGGCAACGGGATCGCAACCCTCAGTGTTGTGCCCGCACCTCGCTCAGCCAGTGAGCGGGAACCGGTCTGTATGTGGGATCCGAACCCTCGGTGGGAGCACCACCGCACTCCCAAGCGGCGCACTGTAGCAGTGCGCCACCGGGCCGGCCCATGAGGATATTTTTAAAGTCACACTGCTAGAGAGTGAACACAGAGAGGGAAAGGGTTTGTGGTCATTTTTACAATGGACCCCAGTTATTAATATATCATTCTTGTTCATAAAGGTCTACAGTCTCATTATGGAGATAGAGCATAGGTGTAAACCAATAGCTAGCTGCCCTAAGTATACATGACATCAAAGTAGGACAGAGCAGGGAGAGATCAGTGAAGTCAGGATTGCTTCACAGAGGATCTAGAAGAATGGGGTCTAGAAGAATGTAGAAGGAAGGACTTGCAAACACAGAGAAAGGTAGGAACAATGATATTGTATTAGCTTTCCAATGTTGCCATAAAACATTGCCAGAATTTTAGTGGCTTAAAATAACACAGATTTATTATTTTCAGTTCTGTAGGTCAGAAGTTCAGCATGGTCTCACCAGGCTAAAATCAAAATGTTGGAAGGTTATGCTCAATTCTGGAGGCTTTAGGGGACAGTCTGTTTCTTCCTCATTTGAGTTGTTGGCAGAATTAGCTCCTTGCAATTGTAGGACCGAGGTCCACATTTTCTTGTTGGCTGTAAACTGAGGACCATTTCCAGCTTCTAGAGGCTGCTGCTTTCCTTGGCTCATGGTCTCCCTCATCCATCTTCAACAATGGGTGGTGGCCATTCCTGTCATGTCTCTCTGGCTGATCCCTCTGCTTTCCTGTATCTTTTAAGGATGCATGTGACTTTAGGGACTCATAGATTAGGTGTACCCAAATAGTCTAGGATACTCTTCCCATCCCAAGGTTCTCAACCTTAATCTTAATATAAGGTCCCTTTTGTCACATAGAGTATCATATTCACAGGTCCTGGGTATTGGGATGTGACATTTTGGGGGGAGCCATTATTCTGCCTGCCATAGACATGGAAGCAAGACTGTGCATTGTGATTTGACTACAAAGAAAAGAATTAAATGGCGAAAAAATAGGTGGAAGATCAGATTGCACTGATCCAACTGCATTTCTTAAGCTTATCCTACTCTTGGGCTAATTTTATAACTGATCCTTTTAGGCCTATGCCTTCCTTGACTAAACATAAAAATCTTAGGCCTCCTTGGAGATTCTGCATGGTATGAGAAACCTTTTCTTCACATCATTATTAATCAAGAAATGTATACCAAGCTTTAATTTTTAGTGTTTATATTACAAAACAATATTTTTTAAAAATACAAAAGTATTTTTCAAAAATATTTAAAAAGCTATATATCCCCTCCCCAACCCAAGCCTACTCAGGGGAAGCTGATATGCAGGTTCCCTATTGTCTCTCCACTCCGCTTCCTGCACCCCCAGCCCCATCAAGTAAGATCCTCTGTGTGAAACACCACACTGTGCTAATATCACATTTCAGCTAACAATTTTGTTGAACCATTTGTTAAACCAGGAAGTTACCTAAATTATCATCAGGACATTACATAAAATGCATTGGTTTGTGGGAGCCTGTAGCTCATTTTTATGTGACGTGACCATATTTACAAATATAGTAAAAATAAAATTATAATTTTATAATGTCAGTTTCTTATTAACCAATTTTATCATTAGGGTTATCATCATGTTCCTGACTAATAATCTCACAGTCAAATTTTGTTTCTCTTTGGACAGAGTCTCCCCTACCCAAGCTTGAGTCTGCAGTGTCACTACAAAAAGTATGGAGGACTATTCTCAGGAAAAGCAACAAGCAGCCAAAAAGAGGCTCTTTGAACCTCTGAACTGGGGTGGAGATAAAAGGAGAAATGCTCTTTGTTTTACAAACTATTTTCTTTCTTCATAAAAAAAAAAAAATCAGACTCGCTTTCCTCTGAAAAATTTAAGAACAAGAGAATTCATTTGCAGAGATAGAAATCTGAAAGCATAAAGGAATGATAATTTGCTGTAGCTAAAAATATACCCCATTTCGAGGCTTTTTCATCACGTGGGTTGTTAGCAGTGTGTCCAGGCTTCATCTGCAAAGAAAGATACCTTGTCAGAGCCTGCAGTCAAGAATCAGATACAGTGGTTTTAGTGTGCCTTCCTTCTAAATTGATCCTAAATTTAAATAATCTCCTCTCTGACTATAATCTTATGTCCTTCCTATAATAATCTTATGATCTCTTCTTGGATACTGAATTTACACTAGTTCTTCGATTGTATTAAAAACTCCCTCTGGACCTTGAACTCTCCACATTCTCCCCATATACATCTTTCTGTCTTCAGTTTCTTTCTGCTCCAGCATGTACAACATGGTTTATTATTTCAACGCCCTTGACAACACCCTTATCTCGGCTTGGCCTATTGCACTTTCTTCACACTCAACTGACACGAACCCAATCACACCATGCAAGTGTTGGCTTTCTACACCTCTGTACTCCGGCTGACGGATGCTCATGGAGGGACTCACGTAATCACAATGATCAATACCATTACAAATTGGTGATCTCCAATTTCAAGTCAACTATCAAACTGCTTTTGCAATCCTTCTGCTTTTCCCATGGCAGCCCTCTTCAGGTCTCTCACCTCACCACCTCTGGTTTGTTCTTAGTCATCGTAAGGAGAATCTTGCTCCCTGCCTCGTTGTTTTCCTCGTACAGCTACCATGAAGTCTAAACTTAAATCTGGTCATGGCATTCCTCAGGCTTAAAACTCTCTGATGACTACCCGCTTGCCTGCCTGAATTCCACACGCCTTGGCATTGCTTACACGGCCCTTGGTGGTCTGACCCCTCCTCCAACATCTTTTCTTCACTCAACACACTTCTTGCCCACCATGGCTCAATCACGTTGGACTCACGGTATTTCTTAGAATGATTCGTGCTCTCTTTAGCCTCTTGACCTTCGTAAACGACACCCTTTGCTTCGAAATCAGGTGATTCCTCTCTACTCCCCTGCATTTTCTGGCATAAATTGTCTCTGATCCCCTCAAACTGAGTTAGGTACTCTCCCTTCATGTTTCCTTAGCAGCCTGTGATCAAGCTCTTATCATGCTGTATAGCCTTTTTTTTTAAAAATTGGTCTGTTTGCTTCTCTAGACCATAAATTCCTTGAAGATAAGGGCTATGTCTTGTTCAATGTTATAAGTACTATTACAGAACAGACACTAAATTAATGCTGAGTATATGGAAGAGAGTTGGTTGACATAGGTCCCTTCAGTGAAAGTATTTCATCCCTTAAGCACTTGCTTTCTCTTTCCTGTGTCTTCAACTTGAATTCTTCCTCTCAGCAATTTAGCACATTCAAGCTGATCCCGCAGCAAAACAAAAATCTTCCTTCCTTGACTGTATATCTCCATCCAGCTGCTGCTTTCTCTTCTCACATTTATAGCTGCACTCACAGAGGGCTTGTCTCCAGGCTCCTGCAACTCCCTCTGGAATATTCCCCTGTTACTTGTTATTCATTGCTTTTCAACTTGGTGGTGGGAGGTGAAGGGAGTTTTCTATTCTTCTGATGAAGTCTCAGCTTCGGGCAGGTATATGTCCTCAGGTTTAGAGGTTGTTGCATTTTCAGCGCTCCTCTCTGTCCCCAGTTGTATTTCTAGCTCCATCATGTATTCCTTCCCTTCCCTCCAGGGCAGAGAGGTTTTCCTATTACCTTCCGCAGGTGCAACGGGCTTTCACCAGAGTCCTAGGAGTGACGTTGCCTCCCACCTCCTTGGACACCAGGAACTGTCAGCTGTCCCTTTCTTACTGCTTTACCTTTGATTGCTCCGTCTTTACTGGCTTCTGTTCAACTGAGTTTCAACATGCCCATGTCCTTCACAGTTTAACTTATTAAATGATTAATCTGTACTCCCTGAATCTACTTTTTCAGCCCTCTCCCACTCCTAACCCTTTCTAGTCTGCCCTCTACTATTCCTCTGATATTGCTCTTGTCAAGGTTTCCAATGGCCTCCATGTCACAAAAATCAAATAGTCTCTTGACAGTCTTTATTTTGATTGGTCTGTGGTCAGTGTTTGGCCTGTGGACCATGGCCCTCAGAGACCATATTTAACCTGGCACACCTTTCTCAGGTTACTTCTGCGAAACAATGACTGAGAAACAGGAAAACAACATATACATCATACAGTATAATTTGCTCTCAAAAATTAAAGATAAGGATGATTGTAGGCCGCTGGCTATACTAAGCAGGGGGTACACAGTGGAGTCATGATGGGAGCTCTCTATAGTTACTCTCATTTATTCATCGTTTATATGTATTATTGAATTTGAAATCGTAATTTTATGTGCTTCATTTGTAGTTTAAATCAATATGAAATTCAAGTTTCGTATGCTTTCCACCCTCCCAGACAGTGGGTTAAATTCCAAATATAATCACTTTGTCTACGACTTCTTCTGAATCTTCATGTACATTTATTTGGTTGTTAATCTCTAAGGGGTCTTCTTTCTGAGCACTAGTGACCAGAAAATAATATCTCACTACACAAATCTGCCATTGTTTGTTTTTGTAAACACAGATTGGCACAAACTATCTCAGTACATAAATATGTAACCTCAATGAAGATAATTAACAAAGAATGGTTTTTATGTTAAATGCAAATTAAAATCGAGTGTGAGAAAGCCATTTTCCTTTCTTCTGTGAGTTGATACTACAAGAAAGAGGACAAGTGGGACAGTGGTGAAAAGCATTGGCTTTGAGTTCAAGTCACTGGCTTCACCACTTACTAGCTGTTTGACCTTGGGCAAGTTACTTATGGTGTCTGAGCCTAATTCTCTAATCTGTAAAAGAGTAACTTATAAGAATCTTTTAATGTCTGAAAATGATTTAGCTCAGTGCATGAAGCATCATAAGTGCTACATAAATAGTGACTATTATAACTTGAAAGACAAATTTCTAGGGACTCATATCTTAAGGCACTTATATATCTAAATGGAATGGCACAGTCAGGGATAATTTAACAATGCATCTCAACCTCAGGCTTTCAGTTTAAGGTTAGTGCAATTCAACCACAGGTATTATGTGAGAGAATTAAAACTAGTATTTTCCTTGAATCCCAAAGATTTCCCTTGTAGTTAGAAAATTTCTATGTCTCTCTAAAACCTTCTCTGATGGTCATTACACCAGTTCAAATAATATCCCAAAACTCCTTGCCCATTTTTACAATGAAGAAAATTGTTTGTTTAACTCCTGATAGATCAAAATAATGTAAAAATTTTTTGTCAGTAAAGAAACTGCTGTTCCTCCGTGTTACTCTGTCATTTAATATGAAGAAGGTAGTTGAAATGACCTGAGGATGTGAACCATATCAGGTCATGTCTGAAGAGTATAAGGGTAGTTCTGACGCTGATCTTCTGAAACTCAGAAGAAAAGGAATTACGATGAGGAAGAATAGAGAGCGGGGAGGAAAGAAGAGGAAGAGAAAGCACTGAAGACTCATCGGATATCCTCAGACACCTGTTGAAGACAAAAGATCATAGACCACAGGCACACTGTGCCATCGAGGTCATAGGCCAGTGGGAAGGGGGAGAAGGCAGAGCCAGGGTTAGAGAATCATCCACGGGTCTTCTCTTTCTCTCATATCTCATGTTCAATCCGTGAGAAATTCTGGTAATCCGACCTCCAAAATATTTTCAGAATCCTCTCATTTTTTGCCGCTTTTACTGCTTTCACCCTAGTCCAAACCACCCTCATTTAGCACCTGAATTATTGCAAGAGACTCCTCACTGGGTTCCCTGCTGTCGCCCTTGACCCCTTTTATAATCTATTACCAACACAGCAGCTAAAACGCTTCCTTTAACCCACAAGTTAGATCATGTCACGATTTAGCACCTGAATTATTGCAAGAGACTCCTCACTGGGTTCCCTGCTGTCGCCCTTGACCCTTTTATAATCTATTACCAACACAGCAGCTAAAATGCTTCCTTTAACCCACAAGTTAGATCATGTCACACCTTAACTTAAAATCCTCTAATGGTCCTGTCTTACTCTAACAGTCCAAGTTCACTTCAGAACCTACATGGCACCATGTGATGTGGCCACCTTCAGTCTTGCTCACCTCATCTCTTATTATTAGATTTGTTATAGGTGACTTTATTTTATTTTATTTATTTATTTATTTTTTGCCTGACTGTCCGAAGGATTCTTTTTCTTTCTTTTTCTAATCTTTAAAGTGTAATAATTTTATTGGGATATCTTAGTGTTGACTATTCTGGGTCAGTTTTTCCTGATACACAATGTACTCTTTCAATATATTAATTCAAAACTTAGAAAAGTTTTCTTGAATTATATTTTAAAATATTTGCTTCCTTGTTTAAGTTTTATTTTCATTGGGAGCTCCAATTGTAAGTACGTTGAATCTCCTTTGCTGATGTTTCATAATTTTTTTTCACTAATATTTTTCATCTCTTTATTTCTGCTTTATCCTGTAATGCTTTTCTTATAGAAATTGTGGCCTTTCTTGTGGTGTTTATTCTCCTTTGTGTTCCTTGTATTTTAGTTTTTATTTCTGAATGATTTTTTGCTTTTTTTCTTCTATTTCATTCTCGAGGCTTGCCAATTTCTACTTTGTATCCTTGTACTACTTGGTCCTCTGTTTACTGAGTTCTTGTATTTTTGCTTTGTAGTCTATCCTCACACTTATGACTGCTTCATTAAGTTTCAGAAATTTATGTTGGAATTCCAGGTTATAATTTATAATCTGTTTTCTGGTAATGTTTTTCTTTTTTTTTTTTTCCCTTTTTGTCTTTTTTACTGACTGGCAATGGGATCGCAACCCTCGGTGTTACGCCTGCACCGCGCTCAGCCAGTGAGCGGGAACCGGTCTCCACATGGGATCCGAACCCTCGGCAGGAGCGCCGCCGCGCTCCCAAGCGGCGCACTCTCCAGTGTGCCACCGGGCCGGCCCTCCCTTTCAGATTCTAACCTAGTTCAGGGGACTTGTACACTCAGCCCTGGGCTTCCCCAAGTTTTTACAGACACTGTTACCAAGGGACAGCCTTTGTCCACCCAGCTGATGCCCTCACTTTTAGAAGGTGCAGTTTATTGATGTTATTTGAGATCCCTTGGTGTTGCGCCCGCACCGCGCTCAGCCAGTGAGCGGGAACCGGTCTCCACATGGGATCCGAACCCTCGGCAGGAGCGCCGCCGCGCTCCCAAGCGGCGCACTCTCCAGTGTGCCACCGGGCCGGCCCTCCCTTTCAGATTCTAACCTAGTTCAGGGGACTTGTACACTCAGCCCTGGGCTTCCCCAAGTTTTTACAGACACTGTTACCAAGGGACAGCCTTTGTCCACCCAGCTGATGCCCTCACTTTTAGAAGGTGCAGTTTATTGATGTTATTTGAGATGTCCCTAGCAGGCCTTATCTTTTGTCTCTTCTAATTTTACTATGGATTATATCTCTTTTATGACCCTCTACTGGGCATATTGGCTGGAGATTTCTTAGTTTTTCTATTTCTACCCTTCTCCACATTCCCTGTTCTTCCCCACAACAGTTTCTCATGCATTACTTGCAAACAATTTGGAGTTTGCAGCTTTTCTCTGTCTCTTAATTTCACTGAAAAATAGCTTGTAGGGTTTTATCTCTATTTTTCTTATTGATTTGTGTGTTTTCCAGAAGGGGAAATAAGAAGACTTATCATTAAGCTGCCACCTGTTCCTCAGGGGGCATGATTTCTGACCTCAAGGAGTTTATGCAATGGTATTTTCAAGGGGACACATAAATAAACAAGTGAAATTGCACCGAACAGGATCAAAGTCAATGCCTTATTGTTTATGTATCTGTGGGTAGGTGGGAAGTAGCTATGGTTCAGCTATATCATAAGTGTGACCATCGAGGGAACTTACACACGATCCAAAGCAATAATATAAACAGTGAGAAGAAAGCAGTTATTGAATTGACCCTATGCCAGGCAGTACACAGTACAGTGAATGGGTGAATGCCATATGTACACAGTGCCATATGTACCACATGACGATGTTTCAGTCGACAACAAACCATATTTATGACCGTGGTGCCATAAGATTATGATGGAGCTGAAAAATTCCTATCGCCTGGTGATGTCATAGCCACCATAACGTTGTAGCACAATGTGTTGCTCATGTAGAAGCAGTAGGTTATGTCATACAGCCTGGGTGAGCAGCAGGCTATACCATGTAGGTTTGCGTAAGTACACTCTGTGATGTTTGCACAGATGAAATTGCTAACCATGCATTTCTCAGAATGTATTTCTGTCTTTAAGCGATGCATGACTGTATATATACATCATATCATTTAATACTCACAATCCATTTTAAACATTAAGAATCTGAAGCTCTGAGAGGTTCTCATGAAGCTAGTAAGTTCAAATTCAGGTTTGACTGACACCAGACTCTTAACTTGGAATAAAATGGCAAAGAATGATTTGTCAAGTTTCTTTTGCTTCTGGCTTCATTTTGTCATGTAAGAACACGTTGGCCTGCTTGCATGGACGGACTGTCTTCTCAGTAAAACAACTAAAGTTTTCATGGCAGCTCTTATAGGCCTAAGATGGGAAATTAAAATAATTCTGAGATTTGAACTGTGGATGAACTTCACATATCTTTAGCAGGCCTTTGTAGGTATTTAGTGAAGTCTGTTACTGTTTTTGATTAAGATAGAATTTCAATTGCATTTCAAATTTTCAAAATGTATTTCCATAATTTTTTCCTATTCTCCCGACCCCCTAGTCCCCACCACCCTGCTTTCTGCCTTCTGCACAACTCTTTGAGGTAGAAGCTGTGGGCTACTTGACCAGGCAAAATGTATTTCCATAATTTTTTCCTATTCTCCCGACCCCCTAGTCCCCACCACCCTGCTTCCTGCCTTCTGCACAACTCTTTGAGGTAGAAGCTGTGGGCTACTTGACCAGGGTCACATACCTGTTAGAGGTTGTAGCATCAGCAGCTCCAATGGCAGTGAGCCAACTGTTGGCCACCCCTCTGAAGCCTTTCCACACAGATTTGTCTCAGATGTAGCAATGTAAGTGCAGGTTCTGGTTGGAGGGAAGTCATAAATAAAAGTGACAACCTGTAATTTCCTCATCTCTTTTGTTTCGAAATTTGTAAGTAGATTATTTGAGGACTCTCCCGATCTATGCCTTTGAAGAAGAATCACAGTTTACTTTCTTTTTCCTGATTTCAAGAGCAGCTGTGTCCTCCTTAACAATTACATGAGTTTTTTCAACTGTGCTGTTTATTGTAAATCCTGTCTTGCTTATCACCTTAGTAGTAAAATGCCTCTATTAGTCCTTACATTTTAGGAAGAGAGAATTTGTGCATTTCTCTGACATATAAAAGTGGGCATTAGCTTGTAGTGTTGAAGGACGGATAAGGTTAGTTAGATTCTCTGTGTAGAGGGAGAGCATCATTGGATGTGAAAGAGGGAATGAGGCTGATAGTTATAAGATGGCTCTACACACACACACACACACACACACAGGCACACACACACACAGAGGCAGTCTTAGGTTAAAGCAAATTAAGTGATTGCCTATACCAGATCTTGCTATACCTTATGGAACACTCATCTTCTCTGCTATGGAAATGTTAAATTTTTGATTGTTGCCTGTGAACATGTGACATTTCATTCAAGTGAGTACAATTTTGGCAAATTTTTACCATGAAAGTGAAAGTGAAATTTTCAAGGAGAGATATTGCGTTTCGGGATTTTATTCTGCATAATCCATTAAAGTGAACATTATCAGGTATCTATTTAGAATAAATAAACAAGCAACTATTTAATCTAGAGAAAGTATAAAATGTTTTTCATAGAACTGGATCTCTTTTGTAAATGTTTTCCTTAGTAATGAAATACTTCCTTAGTATTTACCCAAAGGAGGTGAAAATGTGTATCCACACGAAAATCTGCACATGGGTTTTATAGCGTTTATTCATAAATGCCCAAACTTAGAAGCAACCAAGATCTTCTTCCATAGGTGAATAGATAAACAAACTGTGATACATCTAAAGAATAAAATATTATTCAGTACTAAAAAGGAATGAGCTATCAGGCTGTGAAAAGACATGGAGGAATCTTAAATGCATATTGCTAGATGATAAAAGCCAATCTGAAAAAGGCTACACATTGTATGACTTTAACTATATAACATTCTGGAAAAAGCAACACTATAGGTACAGTAAAAATATCAGTGGTTGCCAGGCATTGGGGGTAGTGGGAGAATGGAAAGGATAAACAGATGGGGCACAGGTTTTCTTTCTAGGGCCGTGAACCTGTTCTGTATGATACAGTAATGATGGACACATGCCATTATACACTTGCCAAAACCCCGTAGAATTGTACAATACAAAAGTGAACCCTAATATAAATATGTAATTATAATGCATCACCAAAACCAGACAAAGTTAATAATAATAATAATAATGTATTGCCAAAGCTAGATATAATAACTATAAGAAAAGAAAACTACAGGCCAATATCACTGATGGACATAAATGCAAAATCCTCAACAAAATACTAGTGAATCATTTTCAACAGTACATTAAAAGGGTCATTCACCATGACCAAGTGGGATTTATTCCTGAGATGTTTGTTTCAACATGTGCAAATCAATAAATGTGATTCATCATGCTAAAAAAATAAAAGACAAAAATATGATCATCTCAATAGATGCGGAAAAAGGATTTGACAAGATTTAACATTCCTTTATGATAAAAATCTAAACAAATTAGGTGTAGAAAGAATGTTCCTCAACACAATAAAGGCCATATATGATGAGCCCACAGCTAACATCATACTGAACCACAAGTTGAAGGTTTTTCCTCTAAAATCAGGAACAAGACAAGAAGCTCACTCTCACCACTTCTGTTCAACATAGTATTGAAAGTCCTGGCCAGAGCCATCGGCCAAGAGAAAGAATAAAAGATATTCAAATAGGAAATAGGAAAGAATAATGTGAAATTGTCTCTGTTTGCTGAAGACATGAAAATTCTAAAGACTCCACCAAAAGTCTAGAGGTATTACACTACTGGATTTCAAAATGTATTACAAAGCTATAATTATCAAAATAGCATAGTACTGACATAAAATAGACACATAGTTCAACAGAGTAGGATAAGAGCCTAGAAATAAACCCATACATCTATGGTCAATTGATTTTTGACAAAGGTGCCAAGAACACACAATGAGGAAAGGACAGTCTCCAATAAATGGTGTTGGGAAAACTGGATATCCACATACAGAAGAATAAAACGGACTGATCCTGTATACAAGAATCAACTCAAACCAATTAAAGACTTAAATGTAAGACCTGAAACTACAAAACTACTAGAAGAAAACATAGGGGGAAAGTTCCATGACATTGGTTTGGGCAGAGATTTCTTGAATATGACCCAAAGAGCACAGTCAATGAAAGCAAAAATAGACAAATGTGATTACATCAAACTGAAAAGCTGCTGCACAGCCAAGGAAACAATAGAGTGAAGAGACAGCCCACAGAATGGGAGAAAATATTTGCAAATTATACATCAAATAAGCGGCTAATATCCAAAATATACAAGAAACTCAAACTATTCAAAAACAAGAAAACAAATGAACCCTTAAAAAATGAGCAAAGGATTTAAAAATGATCAACACCTCTAATCATCATAGAGGTGCAAACTGAAACCACAGGGAAATATTACCTCACCCCTGTTAGATTGTCTATTATCAAAAAGATTAAGGGTTGATGAGAGTGTGGAGAATAGGTACTCCTTACATTTGTTGGTGGTATTGTAAACTAGTACGACCATTTTGGAAAACAGTATAGAGGTTCCTCAAAAAACTAAAAATAGAATAATCACATTTTCCAGGAATCCCACTACTGGGCATATACTCCACAAATTGAAATCAGTGTGTGAAGAGGTTTCTGCACTCCATGCTCATTGCAGCATTGTTCACTATAGCCAACGTGTGTGTTGCTATGTCGCTTATAACAAAATACCTGGGACTGAGTACTTTGTAAGAAAACAAAATTTGTTGCTTACAGTTTCAGAGGCTAGGTAGTCCAAAGCCCAGGGAACACTGCTGGTGAAGGCCTTGGTGGTGGTGACAGTGAACCAGGGGTCTCACATGGCAGAAATGGAAGAGCAGAGAAAGAGAGACTCTCCCGTACTCTCCTTTTAAAGCCCTCAGAACCACACCCCTGACCACCGTTGTTAATCAGTTCGTTACAGCATGATCCTACAATCTAATCACCTCTTCAAGGCTCCACCTTTCAAATATCATAATAGGATTTCCCACCCACTTAACACTGTCATAGTCGGGGCCAAGTTTCCAATACCTGGAACGATGGGGGATACAATGTAAGTTTCTATGAGTTTGGGGGGGACATTTAATCCACAGCAGTATGGAAACAACCAAGTGTCCATCAATGGATGAATGGATTAAAAGAATGTTGTATGTACAGTCGGCCCTTTGTATCTGCATCCTCAGATTCAACCAACTGCAGATCAAAAATATTAGGGAAAAAACCCAATAAAATAACAATACAACAATAAGAAATAATACAAATAAAAAATACAACAACTATTTACATAGCATTTCAATTGTGTTAGGGATTATAAATAATCTAGAGATGATTTAAAGTATACAAGAGGATGTGCATTGGTTATATGCAAATAGTTCACCATTTTATATCAGAGACTTGGGCATCCAAGGATTTTGGTATCCGTGGTGGGTCCTGGAACCAATCCCTCGTGGACACTGAGTGATGACTGTATGAACAATGGAACACTATTCAGTCTTTAAAAAAACAGGAAATTCTGTCATTTGTGACATGAACCTAGAGGACATTATGTTAAGGGAAATAAGAAAGGCACAAAGAGACAAATACTGTATAATCTCACTTATATGTGGAATCTAAAAAAGTTGAACTCATAGAAGTAGAGAGGAGAATGGTGGTTTCCAGGGGCTGGTGGGGGAGAGGTGGCACGGGGAGAAGTGGACAGGGAAAGGGAACAGGGAAAGGGTCAAGTCTACAGTTAGACAGGAGGGATCAGTTCTGGTGTTCTGTTGCACAGCAAAGTGACATAGTTAATAATAATGTATTGTATATTTCAAAATAGCTAAAAGAGAGGATTTTAAATATTTTCACTACAAAGAAATAATAAATATTTGAAATGATGGATATGCTAATTACCCTTATTTGATCATTCCACAATGTACACATGTATTGAAACATCACATTGTACCCCATAAAGATATACAATTATTTGCTAATTAAAAATAAAATAAAACAAAAAAATGTGTCAATATTGCAAATTGTAAGACCTTTGCAAGATGTGACCACAGGGAAACTGTGTGTGTGTGTGGAGGAGGGTAGAGGGAGTATATGAAAACTGTACTTTTGCTCAATTTTTCTGTAAATCTGTAACTTTTCTAAAAAAGAGCCTATCAATTAAAAAAATTGAGTCAGGGGTTGCAAAAGGACAAAAGTAAGTGATCTGGAAATGAATGCAATTTACTTTACCTAGAACCCAGCTAGTCTTAGAAACCAAAACACACTGGATTTAGGTAAGGTTTTCTAGAGCTCCTGGCAGATGAGAACTTTGAATACTTGGAGAAAGTACGACTGGAAAATTCCTACTGGGGAAGTTAGAGTATCCGTAGCAGTGATCAAACTAGCTGACAGTGGCTCCTCCTTCTTCGTGGCCTTAATTGGTTGATGTGCTACCATTTGTGCCAGGAAGCTGAGCTGGCTGCCACCCAGGGCCACCATGATCAACCTCCTACCCCAGTGATTGATGACGTTTCACCAAGTCTGGAGAGAATCCTTCTCCCACAGGTGTGACAATGCTATTGATGACGTTCACCAAGTCTGGAGAGACTCCTTCTCCCACAGGTGTGACAATGCTATTGGGGTCCTTTTAAGCTGCTCTTGGTCGTCCTTTTTTTTTTTTAACCGGGGTAAGTTTCCCCAGGGCTGGGGAAAAGAATGTCAAGGTGACCCAAGCCAAAGTTGAGCCCAAGAACACCCATCTCCCCTGAGAGTCAACCCCAGTGCCAGGAAACTCTGGGTGTCTCTGTCCTCTCCTCCCAACACTCATCCTCACCAGGTTGGGTTTGCTTCTCTCATACCCTTCTCCTTTAAATTTGTTCCACAGTTTTAATTCCTGGACCCAGTCATCAGTCAAAAATATCATTCATCTTTTACAAAAAGAGAAAAAAGAAGTATTTTAAAGTGTGTTCTCTTCACTGTTTCTTGCAAGAAGCCCTAATGTTTCCTGGTACTCTGGTCACTCCCGTGGGGACAGGTTGATGAGTCTCTTCCTCGGATCCTCTCATCTCAATAAGAGTTGGCACACTTATCTCTTTGGCCTCTATTCTTCTAGATGTTTCTTGCAAGAAGCCCTAATGTTTCCTGGTACTCTGGTCACTCCCGTGGGGACAGGTTGGTTAGTCTCTTCCTCGGATCCTCTTATCTCAATAAGAGTTGGCACACTTATCTCTTTGGCCTCTATTCTTCTAGGGAAAGAGGTCTTTTGTAGTAGCAGCAAGGGATATTTTGTGTGAGTTCACAGAAATTTCCCTTGGTCATTGAACTTAATAATTCAGGATGCCCCTGGGTTTCTCTTAATACCCTGTTATGGATTTATTATCCATTAATTAACTTATACTCTTCCTAAATGTAATTACTGTGTGGCTCCCACTGTGCAATTATAAAACTCATTTCAATAATGCAAATGGACTTAATTAGGCTTGATTTACCTCAAGTATACCAAGCTAGGGCCATCTTTCTATTTTGGTCTTTCTCATGGGAGAGTTTCTGATCCCTAAAACTATTAGTCCAGGGTTAAGTTCAGAGGTGATCTGTAGAAATATGGCCCATCTCCCTAAAACCATAATTGATATTTTGGTCACGTTTCCCATGAACTGTGAACCAGGGTATGCAATACTGTGCTTGTAAAATCAAATTTTGCAATTTGAAATTCAAATATGCATATAAAATCCTAAAAAAGATGAGGACGTAGGTATGTAAGTATGACGACTTTCATGGGGCTGACAGGTAGAAGTAAATGGTAAAGTGAAGCAGGATCCTAAAAAAAAAAATAAATAAATAAAATAAATAAATAAAAGTTCATGAGATAGAAACATAAGGATGGTGTTGAATAAAGTCCCCAAAAGGAAAAGGCAGGAGAGCAAAGAGAGAGGTCTGGTGGTCTCAGGAAGGCAGGCTAAGACTGCAGGGCTCTGAAGAGCTGGGGACCAGCCACAGCTGCAGGTCACAGGACAGAACGGAAGGGGTGATAAGCACGCTACAGCTTGGGCCAGCTCCTACGTCAACCACATGGCTTCAGTTCTGCGGAAAGCACCCTGGACATCATGACTATGTAACCTGAGAAAGCGTCAGCTTCTAGTTTGTGGATTCTAGATTTGTGTTTCAAAATAACCTTGGGCACTTACTCCCTGATAGTGGGCTCCACCTCTTACCTCACCTCCGCATCCTTACCCCCACCACCCCTCAAACCCAGGCTACGATTGCCACCTCATGCCATATGGAACCTGTTTGCCTCTGTTTAGGAGGAGGGAAGAGATGCTAAAGACCATTAGAACCTAAATAAGGCTTTCCTCGTAAGTAAATCAGAAATTTAAAATGTAGAAACTCTGGAGTGAAAATCTGAAGCTCCAGTGCTGGGGAAAGACTGTGGGAGGACGGCTTTATTTCTGTGGTTCTCTGGACCCTCTCTTCCCAGATGGAGGAGGTGATCCTGAGCCCCACGTTTGTTTGGATGGTGAAACTCCAGGGACTTCTGTCGAACAGTCTGTTCCCAATTCCAGGGCAAGATTGCTGAGAGAGCAAAGTTCAGTTTTAAAACAACATCGCTCTTGTCAAGTATTTCCCCACTGAGCAGAGGGCCTTGCACATTGGAATGAGACAAAAGGTAACCATGGGATCTTGAACTTCAGCAAACAGAGGGGGCTTGTGGGTTCCAGAGAGCTGCTTTCCTTTTCAGTTTTTTTTTCCCCCTTTGGAGAAAAATGGACAGTTTATGAATTGGCCAAATTGTTAGCCAGTTATTATTGTCACTTAGATTATGTCTGGCAAAATCAAGAATCGATCAGAACTAATGATTGTCGGGGACTCTGGATCCAACCCAGTGTCTCTCCCTCACTCTTTTTATTCTGCACAGAAACATTTCAATTAGAGTAACTGAAATGCTATTATTATCTGTGATATGCTGGTCGAATTATTTATATTTCTGAGCCAGATTCCCTTCTGTAAATTGGGACTAAAGGAGCCTTGATGTAGGAAGTAAATAAGATCTGAATGTAAAAACCCTAGCACAGAGGAGGCACTCCCTAAATGCTGTGCCTTCTTCCTCTTTCCATCTCACATATTAGCTAACTTCTTCACTCCTTTCTCTTTGTAAAGACTTGTAAATAAGAATGAGGTGGGGAAAGTTTACCTACAGACCTGTTCTGATAAAAGAGGAAGCTTTGTTTACTTAACAAATGTTCACAGAATGCTTTTCACGAGAAGGTTCGTGCTAGGCACTAGGGAAATGATGAAATTGTACACTACGAATTCCACGTCTTCAAGGAGCTTCCAGAGCAGTCAAGAGGATAAGGCAGGAAATGATAGGGGTTCTGTAAATGGGTAAATAATAAACACTCTGGGAGTGTGTAGGAAAAGTAGGGTCACTTCTGGTCAGATTGAGCATGGTGTCGGGGCAGAATGGAAACTGCAATTACTAAGTGCTTTCCAGGTGCCAATAGGGTAATGTCAGCATGCAATGTTATATAATTCTCGCGACAATCCTGTTAGTGTGTATTCTTAGATTCATTTTACAGGTTAGGAAACCAAGGCTCAGAGAAGCGAAGGAATTTATCTGAGATTAAACAATTAGCAAATGGCGGAGTTGGGTCTCTAAACCAGTTTTAGTTGACTTCTCTGTTCTTTTTCCCTATCCCACAATGCTTTGGGGTGTTAGGGAGAAATAATAATTCCAGACATGACACTTTTTCATGGGTGGAGATGAAAGAGGTTCTCTCTTTTGCAGGTGGGAGAAGAACACGAAGAAGGTTCTGCGACAGTACAATGCATTCTCATTTCTGGTTGTGTAATCCTATCAAGGAGCCATTGGTATCAGGCAGACCCACCAACACCTGGACGCATGGTACCATGTGAACAATTTAGGAGCAATCAAGGATTTAAATGGAAATGCCACTGAGTAATTAAAAAAATACAGAGAGTGCTTCTGCTCGGCACAGTTACCTGAGAGTCGAATCACAATCCTGGCTCTGCCATTGACTTACTGTGGTTCCAAGGTGCTGGGAACAGTGACTGTCTCACGTTCCTCGGCTACCCTCCTTTGTAATTCTTTAGGTACCAAATGAAAGGATGTTTTGTTTTTGTTTTTAAGGAATCTCATTGAATTTTCTTATTGTTGTTCTGTTCAGACTCCAGAGACACAGAGTCTCTGGACAGTTTGGAGCTACTCCAGGAATGCTAAGCTTCTCTGAAGGGAGTTTGCTCTGAAGAGGAGAAATGCTTGCTTTTCAAAACTACCTCCTTAGGGAACTGCTTCATTTTTGCCCAGTCAGAGAAATTTCATCCTCAGATAAGGGATTTTAGAATAGTTGACTGTGATTTCCTAAAAGACTCCACAAGGACAAATGTCCAGAACACAGTCACCCTCATTACCCAGGGGCCAAGGTCTCTTTGTTTATACCTCTTGTAGCTTTTCCTGCATTCCTGTCCCAATTTTATATCCTCTTCCAGATCTGGAAGGAATCACAGCTACTGGAAATATACATGGAACAATCTATAGGGAATCAATATATGGTGTAACTTTTTCTTTCATGCATTAATTTGTTCATTCATTCATTCATTAATCTGAGTAGAATTTTCTGTTGCTAAGAAACATTTGTTACATAACATCTATGCTTTTCTAATCATGAGTCATGGAGAAGATGCTGGCTTCCTTTTTTTTGTTCCTCTCAAGATGTGAAAGAAAGCAGGGTTTTTAAAGAGTTACATAGTTTGATGAATGGTGTTTTTACCCTTCATCAGTTGGTTGGAACCCATTTACTGTGGAAACGTTTAACATTAAACGTGAACCAATTTTCCATCTTAACTCTCCCCTCAGGATCTGTGAAAGATCAAAGAAAAGAATTCAGAGGACGTAAACAAGTGGACAACTAATGGCTCAGGTGCAGGTGTGCAGCTGGAATCCACTTCCACCCAGCATCCAACTAGCAATGCAGTCCTCTTTCTGGCAAATGCACCCTCCTAAGGGGTGTGGGTTGGTCTAAAGTCATCTGGTGTGTCTTTTTCAGTCTCCATATCTCCTCCAGTCAAATGATATCATCACGTGGTGTTTATATGTTAATTAGTTTTATTCCTAATTATGTTCCTAATACTCCTCAGGGAGAATGGTGATATAAAGGCGGTATGTCAAGCACTTCATTATCAATGGTGTACAAGACAGAAAGAGAGCATCCCCTGAAGGGATGTAAGGGAGATTTTATACTCGTTTATCAAATTAAATGTCAGCCAGAATACAGGTGTGAGGCAGAAGTGACTCAGTGCAGTGAGCAGGCCCCAGGCAAAAGTGGAGGATATTAAGTTGCTATTTGCCGTCTCCCATGCTCCTTGTTTCTGTCTTTCTCTCTCCTCTACTTTGGCAGTGCCATCACTACCCCACACTCGTCTCTCTCTCTCCTCTTCTTTATCAAATCTCCAGGATCCAGAAAGGGTCTGAAACACATTCCCTCCAGGGAGCAGTAGTGACTCAATTTGATATTCTGCTTATGGGATTTTGAATGTAATAAAAAAAAAGGAATGAAGACTTAAATGTGGACTTTCATACATCTGGGAGTTGGGTGGGAGGGTCTTTAAGGAACAAGAGCTTTCTAGAGCCCCTAGAATCACGTGGTGCAGGTCATCTAACTTACCCCTGTTGTTTGATTTCTCAGCAGCATCTGACATATTGACAACTCTCTTTTTTATAAAATCCTCTTCCTTATTGGGTTTTCAGTCACCACACTTTCTTGCTTCCTATATCTCATTGTCCAAAGCATCTCAGATTCCTTTGATGGGTCTTTCTCTAAACAACCTCTAAACATAGTTTTTCTTCAGGGATTAGTCTCAGACCTTCTTTATTTCTTTATTTAAACTCTACCCCTAGGTTGCCTTGTCTATTTCATGACTTTAAAATCCACTTTTGTGCAGATGTCTTTTGAATTTCTGTATCCATCCCTCTGAGCTTGACTCATCCAAATATTTACTTGACATGTCCAACTTAAAATAGCTAAACCAAAACCCTTGCCTTTTCACACCTAAAACTTGTTTCACTTCTTCTCCAGTCTCCGTTCTCTCCATAAATGGCAGCACCATCCATCTGGTTTACTACTTATGCCAGAAATTTAAGAGCCGTCTTCCATTCCTCTCTTTTCCTCACCTCCTGTTGTGCCTGCACCATCAAGTCCTCTCGATTCTAGTACCGAAGTCCATCTGAAACTCAGCAGCTTCTCTGTCTCCACCGCCACCCTCCTCGTTTATGCCTCTATTGATGCCTGTGACATAGCCCCTTGACTGTCAGCTCTGCCTTTTGCTTCCTTCCCCACACTACCAAATAAAGTTACCTAAAAAGCCAAAGTGTAGTGGTTTAGGGTGAGTACTCTGGAGTGATACAACCTGGGTTTGTATCCTGGCTCTGCCACTAACTAGCTATGTGGATTTAGGCAAGTTACATACTTTTTCTGTGTTGCAATCGCTTCACCTGTAAAGTGACGATCACAATAGTACCTGCCTTATAGGGTTATTATGATGGCTAAATGAGTTTTTTTCTATTTTATTAAGTGAGGAGAATAATGCCGAACATAGAAAATTCTTCTTAACAGGTAAATAAAATTATATTATTAGTTATGTTACTCCATGCTTGAAGTCCTCCATGCTTCTTGTGTACTTGATATAAAGTTCAAGCTTCAAACCAGAGCCTCTAGGTCCTGTATGACCAGCCCCCAGCTGACCTCATTTCAGTTCACCGTCCCTCCCTGGGCTCCAGACACACAGGTCTTCTCAAGTTCTCAGATGCGCCAAGATCTTTGCTGCCTCATGGGCTTTTTACTTGCTGTTCCCTCTGCCTAGAATCTCTTCCAATGCCTGGCCCCTTGTCTATTTAGGATTCAGCCTAAATGACACATCTTAGCAATTTTCTCTGGCCACCCTATTTAAGGTAGGTTGCCCTCTTATTCTCTACTACAGTTACCTTGTTTGTTTCCTTCATATCACTTATCACAATATTTAGTCATTTTATTTGTTGTCATTTTCTGCCTTTCCCACCAAAATGTAAGTCCTGTGAAGGCAGGGCATGACAGTTGTGTTTGTTGTTGAATCACTGGTGCCTACCATAGTGCTTGGTACATAATAAGTGCTCATAAATATTCACCAAATAAATAAAGTAAACTGTTAGATCATGCTACGGTTTGAATTCAGTTTGTCCCTATCAAACCTCATGCTGAGGCTTGTTCCGCAATGTGGCAGTGTTGGGAGGCGGTACCTTTAAGGGGTGATTAGGGTGGATTAGTTTCCACTCTAATAATTCTGTAAAATGAATTAATTTCTTTCTGGAGAGACTGGGTTAGTTCTCTTGGGAATGGAATAGTTCCCCCGAGAGTGGGTTGTCATAAAGAGACGTTGTCTCTAGTGTTTTGTTTCTTTTTGCACGTGCCTGGTTCCCCTTCTGTTTCTCCACCATGGGTTGACATAACAAGAGGCGCTCGCCAGAAGCTGCCAGATGCAGCCATCCAGTTTTGAACTTCGCAGCCTGTAGAACCATGAGCTAAATAAACCTGTTTTCTGTGTAAGTTACCCAGTCTCAGATATTCTCTTGTAGCAATGTAAAACAGACTAAGACAGGCCAACCTTGACTTTGAGCAGGAGCTCAAGTGTGAGCTGGAATCCAAGCTCTGCAGGATGTATCTGATAATATAACAGCAAGTACTGGCCCGCAGACCTGCTTCGTTGTTAAACAAAACAAACAATGCAATGGAAAGGTGTCAGCCTAGTAAAGGAGAAAGAGCTCTGGACATGGAGCCTGAAGCCCTGGCTTTTGTCTAGGATCTGACGCTAACCATCCCTGTGACCTTGAACAGGCTCTACACATCCCATCTTCTCATAAAAGCTGGAGAATGAGAGTGGTTGGAATAAGCAACTCGTAAGCTTCCTTCCAGCATAAGAATTCTGGTGGATGCCATGTTTCTGCACAGAGAAGGTAAAATCAGTGCACCATTTGATTCTCGTAGAGGAGGTACATCATTGAGTTTTAGGAGAATCAAAGAATTGTCAGCAGGTACTTAGATTCTCTTTTGGATATTCTATCTATCACCTGTCTATCTATCTATCTATCTATCTATCTATCTATCTATCTATCTATCATCTATCTGTCTATTTTAAAGTTTGGGGGTATTTTAAATAGGTGGGAATTCACCCATTCAACTTTTCCTAAAAGCAGCTCCTCTCCCTTTTGTTTGTTTCCATAGCTCACAGGTCAAGCAACCTTTCACCACACACACACACACACACACACACACACACACGCACATCTTCTTTAAACCTAAGATTTTTACTCTTGCTTTATTGCCTAGAAAAACCTCTCATATCAATTTATGAAGAAAAATATCCCCAGTCTCATCAGATAAGGGTTATTGAGTTATACCTTTACCAAGAAAGGGAAGGCAGATTTTCCACATCCTCAGTCCCACTCACCTCTAAAGCTTTTGAGTGTGCCCAGGGTCCTACTCAGAACCTCTATAAAAGTTTCTGTTGACTTCTTCCTCTCCCATGCATGCAACCACTTTTTCACAAGAACAATTAAAAATATTTTTGACTTAGCTAGTAGTTAGTATTAATATTATAAAATTATTAACGTCAATATTGTAAGGATATAATTATTATATATTTTATAATATGGTTGTACTGTGTCTTAGCAACATTTGTGTAAAATAGACCCTCCTGGGCCGGCCCGGTGATGCACTGCTGTAGTGCGCCGCTTGGGAAGCGCGGCGGCGCTCCCGCCAAGGGTTCGGATCCCACATACAGACCGGTTCCCGCTCACTGGCTGAGCAAGGCGCGGGTGCAGCACCCGTTGCCGGTCCCAGTCTGGTGCGGGGGCGACACTGAGGGTTGCTATCTGTTGCCGGACACGGAAAAAGACAAAAAAAAAAAAAAAAAAAAAAAAATAGACCCTCCTAGGTTTGGTAAAAGATAAGCTTCCACATACCATCCAAATTCTACCAGTTCTTCCAGGACCAACTCATGTGCTGCCTCTACCATAAAGCTTTCTTCATTCCCTTGTCAGCAAGTAACCTGCCCTTCCTTTAAACCCTATAGCACTTCATTCATTCATTTACCTATTCATTTATTTATTCATTCAATAAATATCTACTAAATGTAGATAAAAATTTCTACTCTTGTGGTTTTATAATCTAGTGGGAGGACAGACAAAAAATGTGTATATATTATGTTAGGTGGTAATAAGTATCATGAAGAATAATAAGGCAGGAAAAGTCATAGAGAATTCGGGGGTGGGGTGTACTCAGGAGACCTGTTTTTTAATCAGAGACATGTTAGAAGGCAGGAAGAGGGCTCCAGGGGGAGTCATTGGCAAGTGCAAAGCCAGTGTTTTAGTCCATTTGGGCTTCTATCACAAAATACCTTACACTGGGTAACTTAATGAACCACAGCAGTGTATTTCTCACAGTTCTAGAGGCTGGGAAATCTAAGATCAAGGTGCCAGCAGATTCAGTGTCTGGTGAGGGCCTACTTTCTGGTTTATAGGTGGTGTTTTCCCTCTGTGTTCACCTGTGGTGGAAGGGATGAGTTAGCTCCCTGAGGTCTCTTTCATAAAGTTACTAATCTCATTCATGAGGATTTTACTCTCATGACCTAATCACTTCCCAAGGGCCCCATCTCTTAATGCTATTGCACTGGGGGTTGGATTTCAACATATGAATTTTTGGGGGGACACAAACATTCAGACCGTACCAGTCAATGTGTTTGTAGAGGAGCGAGTGAGAGAGTCTTACAGGAGATGAGAGCAGACACGTAATGTACTGGTGGGTGGGGATGAGGTGCAGATGCTGTAGTTACTTAAGGATTTCGGCTTTTACTCAGAGTGAGATAGGAGGCCATCGCAGGGTTTTGAGCAGAGAAGTAGCATCGTCTGATTTATACTCTGGCTGCTGGGTTGCAAATAGGCTGTAGGGGGTCTGGGATAGAAACAAGAGCATTGTCGAAAGGCTATATGTTATAGCAAAAACAAAAGAAAAACCCACCAAACAAACAAAACACACCAAAACCAAAACAAAGCAATGATCTTATTCCAAGGGAAAAAAAATCTTAAAAATATTATTTAAAAAAAAAAAAGGCTAAGACCACAGTAGTAATGGTGGAAGTGGTTAGATACGGTTAGATTTGCAAATGTTTTGAATGTAGAGCTGGCAGGAAATCATGCTCAGACATGGATTATGAGAGAAAGATGGGGAAAACGAGGGGGAGCAGGTTTTGTGAAGAAGATTAGAAGTTCAGTTTTGGCGTGTTATGGTTGAGATGTCTATGTGACATCTGGGTATAGATGTTGAGTAGACAATTGTATTTAAGTGACTAGAGCTCACTAGAGAACTGGGCTGAAGACATAAATTTGGAAGTCCTTTGCATATAGGTGGTATATAAAAACCTGTAAATGAAAGAGGTCATCAAGGAAAAGTGCTTTTATCAGTGACCCTTTTAAACATGTTTTTTATATTTTATTATTAGTTGTTAGTTTCCTCTCACCCATTACTAGATTAATTTCCTTGAAGGTAGGCTCTGTGTTTGAGCTCTCACAGGGCGCAGCCTAGAACCTGGCTTCAAGTAGGATCTTAAGAAATGATTTTAGTGTGAATCAGTAAAACAACTTAGTAACAGTGTCAGACAGAGTATAATTAAGAGTTAAAATTGTGGTACAGTTAATGCTAGAAGATTTCAGGGAGTGGTGTGCTCAGCATGGTCTAAAAGGCCTCATCTGGAACGTGGGTACTGAGAGGAGAAATAAGAAAAGAGAAAGATCAGGATAAGGGAAGGGAAGGATCAGGATAAGGAAATGGAAGGAAAAAGGACCCCAAAGTTGGGAGAACTGGAAAGTGAGACCTCCTCTGATTCCATGAAGACTATGCTAACTGAGGAAGAGGCATCAAATCCTGGGTGCGGGGTTGGGCATTAGATAGCGTGAAAAGAATCAGAGGACGGTTGAGGAAGTATATGGTTTGAAACAGCAATTCTCAAACTTGAGCCTACCTGGAGGGCATGTTAATACATAGATTCCTGGGTCCTCACTCCCAGAATTTCCGATCCAGTTGGTCTGGAGCAGGGCAGTGAGTCTGCATTTCTAACGAATTTCTAGGTGCTGATGTTGCTACTACTTTGAGGTCTATACTTTGAGAATCACTGGTTTAGAAAAAGGACAGACTTTCTAAAATAAATTTGCAACATGTACTTTGTAGGAATATATGTAACAAGATCGTGCTGTGATTTGTTAAACTCTTTTCTAGGATTTTTGGCCTTTCAAGTTTTTATTTCAGTCCCATAGATGGAAGTATTTTTTCAGCAAGTGAACATTTTTGCCAGCCTTATTCAGCACCACTTCCAGCCCTCACCAGACCTTCCCTGGGCATCTAGGCAAAAGCGCAGTGTACCTGATGGCAGTGTGTGCATCATGAGACTTGAAGGTTCACCAAACTGCAGGGCTCGAAGGAAGTGCAGGTCGTATCCTGTCCAAGTCTTCTCCTTTATGTATTTATTTATCTGCTACCCCCTTATTAGGGTCATGGGGTGTTCCTAGAGCTAAGCTAGATGCCTAAGACATAATAATTATAATAGTAATGAAGTCATCTAGTATTTATTGAGAGCTTCCTCTGTGCTATCCACTATTCCAAGTGCTTTACATGTGTTAACTGTATCAATAGCTGTAGCACCACTATGTAGAAGTGTAGAACTCTTATTATCTATGTTTCATATATTGGCAAACTATGGCCTGTGGCCTGTTTTCACAAGGCCCATGAGCTAAGGATGGTTGTTATGTTTTCAAAGGTTGGAGAGAGAGAGAGAGAGAGAGAGAGAGAGAGAGAGAGAGAGAGAGAGAGAGAGAGAGAGAATATGCTACAGAAACTGTATTAGGCTTTGCAAAGCCTAAAACGTCTATTATCTGGCCCTTTACAAGAACAGTTTACCCCTGTTACAGAAGATGCAACTGAGCCCAAAGGAGGTTTAAGTGGTGGAGCCATTTGAACCCAGGTAGTCTGTCTCTGGGAAAGACAAACTCTGCTTTTGAGTTGCTCATGATTAAGGCCCAGGGAGGTTAAAGGGTGTAACCCAAGTTATACCATCAATTACCGGCAGTGCTGGGACTTTATGCTGAGACTTTCAGTTCAACGTTATTTCTGATATACATCAGAATGTTCTTCTGGATCCACCTCTCTCCCTGCCCCCACCCCAGAATAGACCTTAAAATCAGTTTTAACCATGTCAAATGCTTGAATTTCTTCTCCTATGTATCCAATGCACAGTTATTTGATAAGGAAAATTATAAGACAGATCAATTCATTTTTGGATAGGTTCAGTGGTTAGACAGTTGTCATCAGATATCTGGATAGTTGATGTCTCTCATCTCTACCTCATCTTATCTTCTTGCAAGATTTGTGCTCATACAAAAAAGACATCTAGCTCTGTCTATGAGTAGTCTGAAAGCTATTTCCATAACGATATGTTGTCTTCTTCTTCTCTCTTTAAGTTCTGTTGATTATGCTACCACGTGGTTCTGTAATGGCTTTCAATTTTACTTTTTTAGGTTAAAATTATTTCTTATAATGGGCCGAAAACTTTAAGCAGAATGAATGATATGTCTTGGGGAGCTCCAAAGTAAATATTGGGGTTACAGAGATAGTGAAGGACATGCCACAGGTATTATCGAACTGACACGAGGGAAAAAGAGTCCCTGTGCACAAAAGGCAAGCTCTTCATGACCCTAAAGAGAAGCCAGCCAAGCCCCATGTCCCAGCCCACTCTTCATATCTAGGATTACATTAATCAGTATCCTTATTTACTGCTCAGGGAAGTGTCATTTTCACTTGGGCTGAGAAAACATGCAGCCACCAATGACTGATCAGTGTAGATACTCATGTTAGATACGGATAGCCAAGAATCACCACTGGAGGAGAAACCACTAGCAAGAAAAAGAAGCTCCAAAGTGAAATAAAGGAGAAACTAAACCCTGAGGAAATATGAGGGTGCTTCAAAAAGTTCATGGAAAGATTTGTTTGATCTTTCAATTCTATTTCTCCGTGAACTTTTTGAAGTTCCCTTGTAGAGTTACATAGGAAATTGAAGAGGACTTTAATAAAATCCTGCTTATACATTTCCAGTAAAATTTGAGAAGATTTTAAACCCATAAAATAAGAACAGGTTGTTATGTAAAAGAAGCAATTAAAGAACACTGAAGAGCTTTAAGAAATTTAAAATTTGATTTCCAAAATATTCACATTCCTTAATAAAAAAGTTGAAGGAAGATGGCTGACCACTGAGTTAGCAATGCAGAGCAAGTCTGCCCAATGGAAATATAGTGCAAGTCACACGTGTAATTTTAAGTTTTCTAGTAGCTATGTTTAAAAAACTACAAAATAAAGGCAGAAATTAAATAGTACAAGGGGTCTTCAAAAAGTTCATGGAAAGATTCTTATTATCTTTTAATTCTGTTTTTCTATAAGCTTTTTGAAGTACCCTCGCATGTTTTATTTAACCCAATATATCCAAAATATATTTCGTGTTTGAGAACCTGGTGTGTATTTTACACTTATGGCACATCTCAACCCAGACCACCCATATTTCAAGTGCTCAGCAGCCACTTGTGGCTAATGATTGCCATATTGGACAACATAGATCTAAGAGACTGAATTGAAGGAATTATTCCAGAACATAGTAAAAAAGAAAATTTGAGAGAATAATTAAGTACTAGGAGGGATAAGAATATTCCTTCAGGAATGAAAGAAGAGAAAGGATGAGTTAGAGTCATTGTGGGAATCACAGTGAGGACATGGGCTAGGGGGCAGTAATAGAAGTGGAGATCAGTAGGAGATACAAGAGGCATTTGAGATGAAAACAAAGGGAAGTTGACAGATATGGAAGATCAGAAAGGGGAGGGCTGAGGCATAGCTCTCAGTTTTTGGATTGAGCAATTTCATAGCCAAAGCATTCTTTTTTAGAGGGGGTGCAACACAGAACATAGCCCAAAATTTGAACCAGAAATACAGCTCCATATTCTGCTAAGTAAATGTTTGCAGCACCACATGGTAAGGCCTTTGCCAGACACAGGCAACCTTCCTTCTTAACTTCACATATCGCAGTCTGAAAAATAATTTGTTTATCTGTATTAGTCCATTTTTGTTGCTTATAACAAAATACATGGAACTGGGTAATTATAAAGAAAATGAAATTTATTGCTTTCAGTTTCTAAGGCTGGGAAGTCCAAAGTCCATCTGGTGGTGGCGACAGCGACCCAGGGGTCTCACATTACACGATGGTGGAAGCAGAGAGAGCAGAGAGAAAGACAGACTCTCCTCTTCTTTTAAAGCCCTCAGAACCACACCCCTGACCACCATTTTTAATCCATTCACTATGGCACGGTCCTACAATCCAATCACCTCTTTAAGGCTCCACCTTTCAATTACCATAATAGGATTTCCTACCCTCTTAAAAGTGGGGGCTAAGTTTCTAATACATAAAACTTGGGGGATGCAATTCAAGCTTCAATGAGTTTTGAGAGGACATAATTCAATCCACTACAATATCCTATAAATTAAATTGGCAAAGAAAAGGGAGAGAAGCTTGTCTCACTGTGAATACACTGTCAGTTTTAGTACGTTCATAGACAGCATGGAAATGAAGCATCAGGAAGACAGTGGCTGATGATGGGGAGAGCTGAGAACACGACTCCTTTTAGGCAGTCCTCAAGGGCTTTGGGATTTTTTTCCCTCTTTTGATATCCTCCTCCCCAGTTATTTTCTGAAAATGAGTGATTTCTGCATCTTTTTGAAATGGGAAAAATATGAAGCCCTAAAACCAAAATAACAGTTTTGCTCCAGTTTTTGACATTATGCCTGCTTCTCAGAAACTAGTTACAGTTAAAAGAGGCCAATCAATTCCTTCAAGTTCAGGGTGGGGCAATCCTACCATAGTTCTGAAAAAAACAAAAGTGCTAGTAAATCTGTATTTATTATCTGAATATACTTCATGATCAGAATATATCAACATTAAAGCTGACACGTGCATAACATTACATAGTTTACAACATGGCTTTTCATATCTAATCTCATCTTATCTTCATAGTTGTCCTGCAAAGTAGTTGTTATTATTAATTAAAAAAATTTTTAAAATTAGCTTTATTGAGACGTATTTTCCATAGGATAAAATTCACCGAGTTTACATGTAAAATTCAATAAGAATTGACAAATATATAAATTTGTGTAACCTCCATCAACAGCATGATATAGAATAGTCTAGAAAGTCCAGGTGCCCATTTTGCAATTGTTGCTTATACCTGGCTCTGGGCAACTTCTGATCTTCTTTTTGTCATTTGCAATTTCATATAAATGGAAACATACAGTGTGCAGTCTTTTCTGTCTGCCTTCTTTAACTTACTCTAATGCATCTGAAATTCATTCTTTCCAAGTATTGCATGTATTAATATTTAGTTATTTTTTATTTCTGAGTAGTGTTCCATAGTGTGGATATACCATAGTTTCTTTTTTCTTTCTTTAATTATTTTATTGTGGTAACAACACAACATGAGATCTACCCTCTTACATTTTTGCATGTATAATACATTATTGTTGACTAAGTACAATGTTGTACAGCACATCTCTGGAGCTTATTTATGTTGCTTAACTAAAACTTTAGGCTGGTTGATTAGTGACTTCTCATGTCCCCCTTCTCCCATGCTCTGACAACCATCATTTCACTCACTGATTCTATGAATTTGACTATTTTAGATATCTCAGATAAGTGCAATTATGAAGTATTTTTCTTTCTGTGACTGGCTTATTTCACTAGTATAATGTCCTCAAGGTTCATTCATGTTGTCAAATATTGCAGAATTTCCTTCTTTTTTTAAAGGTTGCATAGTATTCTATTGTATGTATGTATCACATTTTCTTCATCCATTCATCTGTCAATAGATTTTTAGGTTGTCTCCACATCTTGGCTATTGAGAATAGTGTTACAATGAATATGGGACTGCTAAAATCTCTTTGGCATCCTTATTTCAATTCTTCTGAACAAATACCCAGAAATGGGATAGCTGGATTATCTGGTGGTTCTAGTTTTAATTTTTCGAGGAACCTCATAGTGGCAGCCCCATTTTGCCTTCCCACCAACAGCGGTGCAAGGATTTTAATTTCTCCACATCCTGGCCAAGACTTATCTTTTGCTGTTTTTTTTTGTTTTTTGTTTTTGTTTTTATAATAGTCATCCTGACAGGTAGGAGGTGACATCTCATTGTGGTTTTAATTTTCACCTGATGACTAGTGATGTTGAACGCTTTTCACATACGTGCTGGCCATTTGTATATCTTCTTTGGAGAAATGTCTATTCAAGTCCTCAGTCTATTATTATTATCATTTTGCTGTTGAGTTGTTGGAGTTCCTTTTCCTTCTGCAGGGTGCTGGTGGGCAAGGCCAGGTGGGTGGTGGGACTAGACTGTAGAGCATGTGGCCTGATTCCAGGGTAAACCTCTTCGGGTGAATATGAAAGGAGATGTTTTCCCCTCTGCGTATTCCTGCCTCGTAAGCCGTAGCACATTGATGAATGCAGCCTGGTTTCTTCGGTTACTGAGCACATCTGGTGATGGACTCACATCCCTCAGGAGAGAAGCTAGAGGGCACTGCACTGCTGCCCAGCCACTGCTCTTTCAGGGCCCAGGGTACCTTTGGTTTTCAATAAATTTTGATGAATATAGAACCATTCAGTGGAGCTTTGAGATAAATGGCCTGGAAGCCTTCTAGAGAAAGGGAATTTGCTTCTTTTGTAAATTTTTGTATAATGAATCATTGTTATTTTGGCCAAAATTAACTAGCTGATCTGCCTGAATTCAGTTATCACAAGGATGTAATTCTGTTTGCAGATGAAGATCACATCGTATTTTGCTATTTGAGAAATTCTACGTTGTATTCTGTAAGTAAAGCATTGAAGTGACTAAAGATAATGTCATATTCTCTTTCTAAGTTTCAGTAAGGGTAAAATATTCTTTTTTGTTCTTCAGTTAAAATCCAGAAAACAGAGAATCTAAGCTGCCTTTTCCCCCCCTGTATTTAGTGATAAAGAATCTCACTGAGGGCTAATGATAGCAAAATAAATGTTTGCCTGGATAAACTGATGCTATTCTCTTCTCTATGGAGGTGAAAGAATGATAGCAATCAACATAATTTTGGACTTTCCCAGAATCATATTTTTACTATCCTCGTGAATAATTACATAGTATTATATTTCCAGCATTGTATTGAAACACATGCATTTGGTCCCTAGTGCAAAGATTAAGGTAAAACTGTTCTATCCAAAAGCAATAATGAAACTGGCCGTCCAAAACTCAGTAAAATGTCAGAGCACACTAAAAAATTACAGTTAGTGAAATAAGCACGGTAGGAAAATACTATGTGAGATATGCAGGTTTTTAAGAATTTGATATTGATGAACTGGAAAGTCAGGAAAAAAGACATAGAATGGTTCCTACTGTAACTTTGTGTGAGTATTCTAGTTATCTTCGGTTGAAATCAATCAGTTGTGGTTTTGAAAAGTCCTGAATGTTTCTCCACAGGATGTGTAGACCAATTTGAAAAACAACAACAAAAGCAAACAAAAACCAAGCTTAGTTCTTGGTAAAAAGTCTTGTTTTACAATGAACAGAGTGAAAAGACAACCTACAGAATGGGAGAAAATATTTGCAAAGTATGCATCTGACAAAGGATTAATATCCAGAATATACAAAGTACTCAAATAACTCAACAGTATGAAAACAAGTAACCCACTTAAAAATTGGGCAAAAGAGCTGAATAGGCATTTCTCAAAGGAAGATACACAAACAACAAACAGACACATGAGAAAATGCTCAACACCAATTAGCATCAGGGAAATGAAAGTCAAAACCACACTTCACCCCAGTTAGACTGGCTTTTATCAAAAAGACAGAGAATAACAAAAGCTGGCAAGGATACAGAGAAAGGGGAACCTTCCTACATTGTTGGTGGGAGTAAAAGTTGGTGTAGCCATTATGGAAAACATATGGAGTTTCCTTAAACAACTACAGTTAGAACTGCCAGATGATCAAGCAATCTCACTGCTGGGTGTGTACCCAAAGAAATGGAAATCATCATGTCAAAGCAATACCTGCCCTCCTGTGTTTATTGCAGCTCTGTTTACAATAGCTAAGAGTTGGAACCAACCTAAATATCCATCGACAGATGACTGCATAAGGAAAATGTGGTGTGTGTATATACACACACACACACACACACACCACACATTCTTTTTTTATATGAGAGAGTTATATATATATATATATATATATATATACACACATGTACACACACCACATTCATTCTTTTTTATGGAAGAATAGTATATTCCAATAGAATACTACTCTGCCATAAAAAAGAATGAAATTCTGCCATTTGCAGCAACATGGAT
>NW_007729150.1:235133-236772 GCF_000696425.1 Galeopterus variegatus
CTGCCATTTGCAGCAACATGGATGAACTTAGAGAAAATTTTGTTAAGTGAAATAAGCCAGGAACAGAAACAGACATACATGTCCTCACTCATAAGTGGGAGCTGAAATTAATAAAGGAAAGAAAGAAAGGAAGGAAGGAAAAAAGAAAGAAAAAGAAAGAAAGAAAGAAGGAATAACTACAATAATACATTGAACTTTCAAAAAAAAGTGAACAGAACTGTGGTTATTAGAGATGGAAAAAGGGAAGGAGGAAGAGGTGAGCGAGAAATTTGTCAAGGGTCACAAAGATTGATTATGTGTTATAAACGTGAGTGTACTAATTATCCTGATTTGATCACCACATATGGTACGCATGTATTAATATTCAAATCTATACCCCATAAATATATAATCAATTATGTTTCAATTTTAAAAACTCCCAAAAATAATAAATTTGACCAGAAAGTTAAAAAAAAATCTTTTTTCCATGTTTAGTAAAACTTTTATTGTCAAAATATTTCTCTTCCCCTCAATCACAATCTTTCTCCCTTTTATCTCACTGGAGGAACATATTTCTTTACTTCACATGGTCAGGAAAGTCACAGAGATCTGAACCAGCCTGTAAACCCTATGGCTTTACCTAGGACCAAATTATCATCGTAATAATAAATAATAATAATAATAATAGCAAACACTTATGGAGCAGTTATGTGCTAGGGCCTATATTAGGCTTTTTATACATATTCATCAATTTGATCATCATAATTCTATGAAGTCATGAATTTAGCAAAATTCAGAGGAGTTTTCTGATATCATGTAAGGATTTCTGGAATCTTCTGAATATCATGAAGTTATTCTTAATCTAAAGTATTCCTTTCAGATCTGCCTTGACAATGTTCTAGGCATCTGCCTCCCCAATGTCCCAGTTTCCCAAAGCAGAAAGCTGATTGGAGCCTTGAGCAGAGCATTTTATTCCTTGATTCTCAGCTCAGACATATTATTACAGCAAGGCTAGGGATTTATTATCCTTCTCAGCAGATTTACTGAAAAGCACATCACATTCTATTTGCTTGAGAAAGAAGGTTTGTTCTGCTCTTTTAAAAAATGCAGAGTTATGCATTTTATTAAAGCAAAAGTTAAGGAATTTCTCTTTCTCAGCAGGCCAAAGGTAGGCAACGCTCTGGCAATAACCTTCTGTTAACCCAACTGTCCTGTTGGAAGCTTGGGTTGGGACTGTGAATTTCCCTCTTGACCTGCTCTCAGGAGCCAAGGGATGTTTTTAATGTCAGCCAGTCTCCTTATTTTATCCAGAAATAGGGGCAATGCCAACCCCTCAGTTATTAGGTTACCACAGTTTCCTCATTCAGCATCACCTTGGTTTCCCATTGTGATAACTTGGGACAGGATGTTCTCTTTCGGTTTGGCAGAAGTGGTGCAAGGTTGTGGTCCGTCAGGTGTGTCAGGTGCCTATGTTCTTTTGAGGCTTGCCTTGTATTTATTTCGTACATGAAGATTAAGAGTTTGACATCAGCTAAAAATGTTCAATTCCTGAAAGATGTCTCAGGGCACACTCATTCTGGTATCATGAAAGAGCCCTGACACCCAAGGTTAATGTCCCAGCTTCACTAGTCATTAGCTCTGGGGTCATGGGACAATCACA
>NW_007729150.1:237152-255826 GCF_000696425.1 Galeopterus variegatus
CACCCAAGGTTAATGTCCCAGCTTCACTAGTCATTAGCTCTGGGGTCATGGGACAATCACAGTCTCTTGGAGCCTTGGTTTCCTCAATGTTAAATCAGGATAGTTAGATAAGGTATTAGAACAATAGTAATCATTACTAATAATAGCTGACATTTACTGAGTGTTTTGACAGGAGCCTTACATGGCTTCTCTCACTTGATTGTTACAACAGCACTATGAGACAGGAACTATTATTAGCCCATTTCACAGAGAAGCTGATTGAGCTAGAGGGGAATTAGCATGCTTTTTTTTTTTCCTTTTTGTCTTTTTTCGTGACCGGCAACGGATCGCAACCCTCAGTGTCACGCCCGTACCGGACCGGGACCGGCAATGGGATCACAACCCTCAGTGTTGTGCCCGCACCTCGCTCAGCCAGTGAGCGGCCAGTCTGTACGTAGGATCCGAACCCTCGGCGGGAGCACCACCACGCTCCCAAGCGGCGCACTGTAGCAGTGTGCCACCGGACCAGCCCTGGAATTAGCATGCTTACTTGTTTAACATCATGCAAGTGGTGAAGACAGTACTTGAGGCCAGGGCACCTGACTCTATTGTCAAAGTGTGATCTGCAGATCAGCAGCATCAATAATACCTGGGAGCTTACTAAAAATACAGATCCTTAGGTTCATTCTAGACTGATTAAAATCCAAATATTTGGGTGTGGGGTCCAGGAATTTATGTTTTCACAAGCTCTTGGGATGATCCCATTCTAAAGGTTGAAGCTCTGTTCTAGAACCTGTATTCTCAATCTCTCTATTGTGGTTTTCTACTTTCAATGAAGTTTCAGAGTGTCTGGAATGTTTCCCGATCAACGCTAGTTGGTTCTGTGGTTGTCTTCTTCCTCCCTTACTGTTTTGCATGTGCCCTTTGCTCCTGCAGCTGTGTGCCTGACTCAGAGAACAGGCTGTGCTTAGAGAAGAAGCAGTCAAAAGCATGTGAAGAGAATATTCCTCTCCTGTGGCTGCCGTACCCTTCCCTTGGTCCATACCTCATCGAAGTCAATGCCTGTTAAAGTTTTACAGCTAGAAACCCTTCTACTTTACGATTCAAAAAAACGCTTAAACCATCAGAAATTCTTTTGAATATGAGAACTTATTCCTGTTAAAACACATAAGCTGCCCCTCTTTCCTACCAAAGAAACTTAGATAAACGTTATCTATTCCAGGAGATTTTGAGGCTTTTAGTTGAGTGAATTAACCAGAGAACACTGCACACTTCTCTTTCTCTTGGAAAAAAGCCAAGTTATGTTTATGACTGTCAATGATAACAGATGCTCTAAATACAGCAATTTGGCGTATAGCCAGATGGTTATATAAACTTTCAGGAGCCTTTAAAAATTCTTCTAGGAAAAAAAATCAAATGGAATTTTTCTCTTTTCTGGGTTGTCTACAATTGATCCTAGTAACCATCGAACAGCATATCATCAAAATACGTCTTCAAGGAGTCTGAATTCCTTCCACTTGGTTGTAAATAGTGAAGGATATGTAATCAGTGTTGCTTTCATGGAGTGTTAAGAGAAATATGAATATAAAGCAGAAAGTAAATTCTAGCAGGAAAAAGAAAAGTGAGTTGACATGTCTTTTTAAAAAGAGATTTTTAGAAAGTATTATTTAGAAGAACTCAGAAAGCACAATTAAGTACAAGAGGAAAATAAAGATCATTCACACTCCCACTGTTTGGTACTAATCACTAACGTTCTCATGTATATATCTTTCTAGATTGTTCTGTTTGTGCATATAGATTTATACTTTAGATCTATATTTTACCAAAAACTAAGTCCTACTCTGTACCCTGTTTTTCAGATGTAGTGGTTGTGGTTCTCACTTTATGTCAACGTGTATAGATGTGTATAGCTTTCAAGGGTGACTCCTTGCAGAGAAGAATTGAAAGCAGTCACTCACACTTCTGCTGTTGTTGGCTCAACATGCCAGACACATGTCTGCCTGAGATATCATCCAGTGTCACCTGTTCAGAGGTGGAGAAATAATCAGGCAATTAAAGGTGGTCAATCAATTATAGGTAGTCACTTCAAAACCAAATAAAATTACTAATGTTAAACTCCTGTTATTACTAATTATTATTAGTAGTAGTAATTATTATTACTAATGTATTGCCCATGGTTTTTTGTATTTTTAATTTACTAAGTCCTACCTATGCAGTTCTGCTTTGAAAAGTTCAACTTTAAGGCACATTTTCTGTGACTAACAGCTCCCTTCCCTTACCAATACAGATATCCCAAAATAAAGTCTGATTTCATTTCTTTTGTTCTTTATTTCTCAGGGAAATTCTTTCCCAGGGAAAGCACTTTTAGGGAGATTCCAGGATCAAATTCAGGACTTTTGAGCTATGTTTTAACTGTTTAGTTATTAGGGATACTCAGAGATAAAAAGTTTACTGTAAACTTAAAAGGATTTAGATCCACACATAAATTGGCTTTGGAAAAAAGAAAGTCGAATTCACTGAAACAATTAGTGATGAACTAGTTATCAACTGGTACAATTTGCTGCATCTGTCAAGCTGAGTTTTGTGGGTGGGGGCTAAAATCAATACTTTTCTTTGAGGTGGGTTTTTTGTCTTTCAAACGTAAAGGCTTTGCAAACACAGTATGCTTTGCTAAGAGATGTTTAATCTAAAGACATGCCAAATCAAGATTAAAGTAATGTGTTTGAATCTGATAATGGGCAGTGGCAAATTCCTTATTTTGGTAAAGTACGTTAACTGAAGAACATACATTGCAGGTACTCATGGAGGAAAGCCATCTCTTTCTGCTCAGATCATGACATGCAAGTAATAATGCCTACTGGAGTGGGATGTGGGGGATATAAGAACAAATTCTTGAAAGTGCTCTGAATTGTCCTTGAATGCTCAGAAAGCATTTGTAAAATTTTAAGAAAAAATTTTCATTTCTTAACAGATCAGAATTCCTGTACCACCTCAAGCTAGACAGATATGTGTAAAACAAGAGGAGTCTGGTTTGTTAATAATTTTCACTTTCTGCTAACCTGAATCATTAGCATTTCAAGTTTTTTGTTTCTTCTATTTCTAAAGAATAGATGCTTTTCTTTATTATCTGTAAAGATTAAATAAAGAATACAAATTATATATTTAAAAAGTAGCAAGTAATCCTAATTTAGAGGACAGGCCCTAGAAAAGAAATTTAAAAACTGAACTTTTACCCTAATTCTCTGACTACCCAAATTCAAAACAATTTGCTGAGAATAAGCCAAATGGGTTGTTAGAAATGTGTGAGTAAAAATAGGTATTCAAGAGAAGAAAATGGTTTTCTAAAAATCTAGTTCGATAATTTGTGTAGCTGTTCCTTCCACAAGGAGGCGGGGCATAATTTCCATCCCTTAAGTATGAGCTGCAACAGTGATGTCCTGTCAAAGAGCACAGTATGGGAAGGGGAAGGGGAGGGCATCTTTACAGTAGAGAAACCTGGCAAATGCTTCATCAGCCAGGTGATTGAGGTTAACACTAACAGTGATAAACATGTTGGCATCATTTATCCTTGATATTATGCAAAGAGAGTGGTACTTTACCTTTATGGTCTTCCTCCTCAAAATCCATAACCGCAGTGTAACTTGAAAAAAAACACCCAACTTCCAATAAAGCAGTATCCCACAAAATATCTGACCATTATCCGTGGTGGAGGGAATGCAACGATGGGCAGCAATGCCAAGTAAGGAAGCACATAGTGATTTGACCCCTGGGCATGGCTGACGCACAGAGCAGAAAGGAGGGAGCAGTGACAGATGATGTTGGAGAGGGCAATTTGGGGACACTCACAGAGGGCCTTTCATCTTTCCACTCGCATTGGGAAGCCATCAGAGGCTTTCAAGAAAGGAAGTGGCATGATCTGGTCTTGCTGTAGAGAGATGGTGCCTACTGAGAAAGGAGACTGGAGGCAGGGAGAGCATATCTAGACTTCCTCAAGTTGAATTAAGAAGGCAAGAGACTAAATTAAGGCAATGAAGTGAACAAGGGGAGGAAATGTTGCTGGGAGAAAATTAATCCTCCCTCCATCTATATGTTATTTACTCATTTAGTAGGTCTGTCAACAGGTCTTGGGGCCACTTCATACAGCTCTGAAGGTAGTGCACACCTGTGAGGCTGTATACAGTGGCTGCACACTCTATGAATGACATCCTCTGGAGCTGAGCAGTGGCATGACTCTAGGATGTGTGCTCTGGCTGGGCACTGAGCTGGATACTGAGTGAGTGGTCCTGAAAAGAACAGATGTAGCCTCTACCCGCATGGAGTTCTCTCTCCAGTTAGGGCCACACCAGACTGATGGCTACTCTGTGCAGGGGAATACTTTGGCATCCCTTTGGGCTGAGAGAGACTAATCTGAGTGCTGTTTGGTGGGAGTGCTCCACCCTTTCTCTCTAGTCCAGAGCAATTCAGCTCTGGCCCCAAATTTGCAAATCTCATTCAGCAAAGCACAGCTTCTGGGGATAACCCCTCCTACCTCTTTAGGAGGCAGTTTAACTTGTCCCTTTGTTATTTCGCTCCCCATTGGGAGACACTTAATGCTCCTCCCATTCATATTCAGTACTCTAAAAGTGATCAGGTCAAAACACATTTCTTCCATCTTATCTCGTCCTGGTGAAGTTTTAAGCAGTAGCTGGCTTTTTTTTTTTTTTTTCCTTTTTTGTCTATTTTTACTGACCAGTAACGGGATCGCAACCCTTGGCGTCGCACCTGTACTGGGAACTGGCAAAGGGATTGCAACCCTTGGTGTTGCGCCCGCACCGCGCTCAACCAGTGAGTGGGAACCGGTCTCCACATGGGCTCCGAACCCTCAGCGAGAGCGCTGCCGCACTCCCAAGCGGCGCACTCTCCAGTGCGCCACCGGGCCGGGCCGGCCCAAGCAGTAGCTGGCTTTTTTTTTTTTTTTTCCTTTTTTGTCTTTTTTTACTGACCAGTAACGGGATCGCAACCCTTGGCGTCGCACCTGTACTGGGAACTGGCAAAGGGATTGCAACCCTTGGTGTTGCGCCCGCACCGCGCTCAACCAGTGAGTGGGAACCGGTCTCCACATGGGATCCGAACCCTCAGCGAGAGCGCTGCCGCACTCCCAAGCGGCGCACTCTCCAGTGCGCCACCGGGCCGGGCCGGCCCAAGCAGTAGCTGGCTTTTGGCTCCCCTTTTAGATTGATGTTTGGGCAGCTGTCTGGCTGGGTGGCTCCTTAATCCAGCTCTAGTCTAATAAGGAAGATAGACATTACATAAAACTTTACAAAAATTTCATCAGAGTTAACTTGATTTTGTGACTTAAAATAAATAATAGAATTACCCCAGCACTCTCAGGCAAATCTCATTACCTTTGTTTTCCGTATTCATTTTTGAAGACTCTCAGGAAATAAATAGATCACAGCCCTGTGGGACTCCTTGGAGAAGGTCTGAATGAGACAAGTGGGACAAAGCAGCCCATCTGTGATTACTATTCTTCAGGTCATGTGGGAGATTGCTGCTGCTTTGGTGCATAGTAGAGCAGGATGGGAGCAAAAGCCCTGGAAAAACAATGATTTATACTGGCTGTAGATTTTTATCAAGAAATATACTCATTTCTCCAAATAACAAGCTTTTTCATGTAAATGCAGATAAACAGCAGCAAGAAAGAAAAGAGGCAAGGTGAAAGCTTGGTTTCGGTGCTGCCTTAGGTATGCAAGGCTGCAGACTGGAAGGAATAGGTTGGGGGTCAGTATACACCACCTTTAATTCTTTTTGGAATAGGCTGATGGTCAGTCTGCAATTAGGTAGGTCAAGTTTGACTTCAGGGCCTACGTAGAAATGCATTTCTGAATATTTTCCAGATCCCTCCACACCCCTTTATAGCTTGCAACTCTTTTTAGCTTTCTCCCCAATCTCTGCTAGTTACATGTAATTCAGATGGATCTCAACACGTTACGTATAGCTTAGAGTGAATTTAAGCCACATTTGCTTTGTTTTTTAAAGGAGTATTTGTATTCAGCTTCGCCTTCACTGAGAGATGTAAAAGTTTATGCCCTGCTAAAAGAATTACAGGCATAAAGTGGGAGTTATGAGAGTTTGGAGGCCTGTGCAGGAGGGCTTGCCAGGAAAAGCTCTGAATTCATACACAGCAGGAGCTAATTCATGTAACAACCACATGACTGTTGTTGAAGATTCAGGAGGATCAGTCAATCCCCCTCCTCACCCTGCAGGCTCATAATGTCATTCCCATCAGTGTTGCTGAGGACATAGCAGGTAGGAGATTTTCCTCTGTCAACTGTCTGACTTCATTTTGAACTCCAATTCCCTTACTTACTAGTTGGGCAAATTACTTAACCTTGGAGCATCAGACACTTTATCTGTAAAATTCGGATAATAATAGACGCCACCTCATAGGACCGTTGCTATGAAGGTTGAATGAAGTGATGCTGCACGGTGCGTAGCCTGGCGCCTAGCACTTTGTCAAGTGCTCAAGCAAGCTATTAGCTGTTACCATAAAAAAGAGAAGCTAAATGAAGATTGCACTTGCTACTATTTTCTACTGAGTTTGAACAAACATTGGCCCTATTTCCACTGAGAGGAAGGGGGAGCCTAGCTGGGGGAGAAAAGGCAAGAGTTTCAGCAAATTCTAAATGATCGTATCATGCAGCTGGTGACACTGATGCAGCTCAGGCAATTGCAGAGATGTTCTGAGTGACACTTCTCCTACTCCCTAAAGGCTTAGTCCTGAAATAATGACATGGCTGACAGGTTTTCATTTCCCCCCCAATTTTCCTGCCTACGTGGTTAATCTAGGGGCTCTATCTGTGTTGCACCTGATGAAGAATACAGAATTCTAACAAAGATGTCTAAAATGTATTAAATTTTTGCATCCAAGAATACTGTATTGCAAATTAATCCAGGGATTCTGATATATCAGATAAACGTAAACATAATCATACCATATATTAGGATTTTAAGGAGCTGCATTTTGGGCTCAGTAATTTGAGCTCTCACTATATTTAGACAAATTCAAATTGAAAAACAAGTGACTGAGGCAGTTATTAAACATTAGAATGAGTTATTTAATAGAGAATAAATTCTCATTTCTCTGAGTAATTTGCAAGTGACATTGCCTGAGGGAAAGATGAGATAACAGGACTTACTGAGCTTTGTCTCAGCCCTATATTGTTCAGTGAAGGATCTTGTTTAAATGCCTTATATCAACCTTTTCACGTAGCATCTCAGATTTAACTATATCTGTGACTTTGCCTCCCTTCTAAGGTAGAAAATACCAGAATACCAACATACAGTGTTACAGATCTACCTCTATGCACATCTCCTACAACGGTTATAATAATTGGAGATAATACTAAGCACTTATTATGCTTACTATGTATCCAACCTGGTTTTAAAGAGTTTACCCACTTGACATCCTCTGACCTCTAAATTTTATCTTTAACTTACTACTTGACAGTGCCACCTGGATATCACATAGGCATTCATACTCCACAGTATGAAAAGAAAACTTATTATTTGCTCCTATAAATCTGATATTTTCCTTCTTAATAGATGATACCACTGGCCACCCAGTTGCAGAAATACAGAGCAGTTATCCTTGATTTTGTCATTTCATTTATGCCCTACACCCAATCTATCAGAAAGTCCTGCTGTTTCTATCTGCATCACAAACACGGAATCTCCAAATTCTCTCCCACCATCAGTCACTGACATTGTCTTTCACTCTGACGTTACCCTTCGCTTTGGCCACTGCAGTAGCCTTCTCCCACCTCCCAATGTTCTCAGGTGCCTCCTAAATTCATTATATACAGAAAGGCTGGAGTGATCTTTTTTCCCAAAATTTTACTATGAGAATTGTCAAACATAAAGCAAAGTTGAAATAATTTTGCAGTGAATATTCACATTCCTACCAACTAGGTTCTGCCATTAACGTTTTACCTATACTGGCTTTATCACATTTCTGTCCACCCATCTATCTCTCTATTCCTCCATTAATCTGTCTTAACTTTGGTGCATTTCAGTGAAATCGCAGATGTCAGTGCCTTTCCTTTCAAACACTTCGGCATGCACATAACTAACTGAAGTTCAATATTTGTGTAGTTTTATTTTCTTTTAATATAAAATTTAAACCCTGAATTTACATTTGCTGAGTTTTGGCAACTGTGTAACTGTAATCATTTTTAAGAATACATAGTATCACGCCAAAAAGTTCTTCCTTTATGAATAAATCTGCCATGAACATTCTCACATGAGTTTTTGTGAACACGTTTTCATTTGTTTTGGGTAAATATCTAGGAGTAGAACTGTTTGGTAGGTGCATATTTATTTTTAAAACAGAGTAACTTTTAAAAAATATTTTAAATAATGTCACTCCCCTGTTTACAATTCTCCAATGCCTTCCTATTGCAATTAGAATGAAATCTCACCATAGTACAAGCTTAGAAAATCAGGATTCTATTTCACTCTGGGCTCAATCTCATGCTTTCTCCTGGACTGTGCCTTCTACCTCATCATCCCACCTGCCAGTTTGTCTCACTCCACTCTATTCCTTAACAAGCCAAATGTGCCCCCAACTTGCTCACTCCATTGCTGTTAGCACAGACAGGAACATTATTCTTCCAACCCATTGCATGGCTGACTAATTCTTCAGGTGTCTGCTAAAATTTTACCTCTTCAAACCAGAAAATTGAGGTCTAGAGAGGTTAAGTTACTTGAGCAATGTCACAGACTACTCATTCAGCACTGGTGTCTGCAGCAGGGGTAGGGAGTGCTACTGCCAGTGAGGCAGGTCATGCTGGTGCCAGCAGTCACAGCACTGGCTGTCGGGGTGGGGCACTTGCCTGGGGCTGGCAAAGCAGTGGTTTGCACTGGTCCCACCTGATTGTTGAATCTGGTGAAAATATTTCTTGGGCCTGACATGACTTTGCCTTTCTGCAGCATTTGACACTGTTGACTTTCTTTTTCTTGAAATGCTGCATTTGGCCTATAGAAGCATACTTTTTCATGGTTTTCTCTACCACTATAGCCCATATTCTTGGTTTCCTTTAGGAGCTCATTGTTCCATTGCTTACCTTTCAAATGCTGGGGTTCCAGGGTTCTTCCCCTGGTTTTATTCTTGCTGCATTCCACACATTCTCCCTGGGAGATCACATTTACGTGCATGGCTTCCACCACCACCTACATATTGTCTCTTCCACTAGATCTCCAATCCAAATACCTATTTGGACCTCTCCAATTGCATGTCCCGAAGGCACTGTGTTAATCTCCAAAGATGGGCCCCAATGACCAATGCCTCCTGGTCTTCATGTCTTATGAAGTCCCCTGCTTTTAAATCTGAGCTGACCCTGTGACTCACTCTTAACCAATGGAATGCTTTCAAAGTGACACTACATGAGCCTCAAGGCCTAGGTCATTAGAAACTTTGAAGCTTCTGCCTAGGTCTTTTTTTTTTTTTTAAAAAAAGATGACCAGTAAGGGGATCTTAACCCTTGACTTGGTGTTGTCAGCACCACGCTCAGCCAGTGAGCCTAACCGGCCATCCCTATATGGGATCCGAACCTGGGGCCTTGGTGTTATCAGCACCACACTCTCCCGAGTGAGCCACGGGCCGCCCTGCCTAGGTATTTTGAAATATTTGTTTTTGGGATACTATCTCTTGTAACCCAGCTCTCTTGCTGTTAGAAGCTCAGGCCATGTGGAGGGGCAATGTGTAGGTGGGCAAGCTCAGCTGAGCTCCTATCCAACAACCAGCATCAGCTGCCACCCATGGGAGTAACCGTCTTGGATAGCCAGCCCAATCAAGCCGCAGATGACTGTAGCCCAGCTGACATCTGAAAGAAACCATATGAAAGACCCCAAACAGGAATTGCCCAGCTGACCCCAGTCAACTAAGAACCATGAGAAATAATCATAAATTATAATTTTAAGCTCCTAAATTTTGGAGCAGTTTGTTATGCAGCAATGGATAACTGGAACAGACATCTCAAATGTAATATTCTCAAACTGAACAGTTATCTTTCTCCTAAACCAGGTCCTCCTCTTACATTCCCCATTCTGGTTAATGACACAGCTATATATCCAATCCTAAACCTGGAAGTCATCCTTCTTTCCTTTCCTTCTGAATCAACTTCCACACCCAGTCGGCTTCCATCCTAGTTCTAGAAATTCTGTCATCTAAATAGCTCCTGTGGTCTCCCTTCCTCTCAGCTTTGTTCCTGCTCCCTTAGTTGAAACCTGATATAGTTTAAATGTGTCGCCAAAAAGCATGTGCTGGAAACTTAATTGCTACTGTAATAGTATTTAGAGGCGAAACCTTAAGAGGTGATTAGGACTGGATTAGTAGACTAATGCTATATCATCGGGGTGGATTCCTTATAAAAGGATGAGTTCAGCCCCCTCTTGCCCTTTCTCTGTCTTCCCACTGTGTGATGATGTGACAAGAAAGCCCTCAGCAGAAGCAGCCCCTCAATCCCGGACTTCCCAGCCTCCAGAACCATGAGCCGATAACTTTCTGTCCGTTATAAATTACCCAGTATTCTAGTTATAGCAGCACAAAATGGACTAGGACAGACTCCTTACCATTTCTCATCAGTACAGTTACATTACTGTCTTGACTGGTCCCCTGCCCACTGGTTCCTCCCGAAGCCATCCTCTACTCTGCTGTCTCTCATCTCTAAAACATGGATCTGATCTTGGGTGTAAAGCCTTTCATAGCTCCCAAGTGCTCTCAGAATTAAGTACAAACTTCATCAGGGTACACAAATCCCCTATAATCTGGCCCATTACTTCTGCAGCCCTCCCATGACTGCTGTGTCCCATAATACCCACTTCCCTTTCCCCCAGAAGGCTCTGTTCTCTCTTTCGGCTCTGGTCCTTCATGGTGTGTTTCTGTACTCTGTCCTGTAGTGGTTAAGATCTGTCTCTGGATCTCATCGTGACTTTGTCATTTTCTAGCTGTGTGACTTTGGCCAACTTACTTAGTCTCTCTGTGTATCAGTTGCCACGATGGAAATAATAGCAGAGACTACTTCATATGGTTCTAAGGATTAAAAAAATTAACACAGGTAAGGAGCTTAGAGCAGTGCTTAGCAATTGTAAACAGCAGTGCCCAAGGCTTCGGTAGGTGTTGGCTGCTACTGTTACTTTTCCTTTCCCTAGAATTCTGTCCCTTACCACCCTGCCCTTATTTGCCCAGAAACCCCTCGATGTCCTGCAGGACTCAGCTCCAATGTCTTACTTTTGGGGAAGTGATCAGTGACTGCTCTAACAGAGTTCTTGATGTATTCCCTTCTTTCCCTGACCCCATTCTTTGTTGATACTTTATTACTGCCTTAACACTCCATACTTCAAATATTAGGCAGAGAAACTAGAACTGAGTCCCAGTGCCTGGCACATGATCGGGGCTCAATATGATCTTGCTGAGTGAATGATATGGGTCATCAAATAACCAAATGAAAGAAACCAGGGGAGAAAATATTTCCAGGTGGCTTGGAGAGGTGAGAATTAGGGAAAGAAAGAACAAAAGAGATTGGGCTCTGACAGAGAACATTTTTTGTGTCAGTGAAACTCAGCTGTGCGATATTGCTGTTCATCGTTATTTTCTCTCCTTCCTAAATCAGTGTGAGTTGCACAGACAGTAGTAAAACTTTCATCCTGAGCCTGTTACGTGTTCCCTTGTGGCTCATCTTGTTTTCTTGTCCACTGCCCCATCACTATGGGAGATGAGCACCCCCTGAAAGGTGGCAGCGTCGTCTGCATTTCCCTGGGGAAACCCAATGACCCACCTTCATTGAAAAGTGTGGGAGACCAAGCAGCTTTCTTTACCCAGGAAATAGCTATGACCTGGCTGCAATTCATGCCGAAGAGGCCTGAGGAAAGTGTCTGGGAAGTGAATGGCTTGCTTATGGCTCAGGGAATTGAAAATCTAGAGCTTGTGACTAGTATTATTAGGGCAGTTAAAAAGAACTTAGCTCTCTGAGATTTGAGACTGTCTTTACCCAGTAGGAGAGAGACCTTATTTCAAGTATGTTTGTGAATAAACATGGTCTTCCAGGTTTCAGAGGGAACATATGTCTGTCCTCTGCATTGGGAAATAATGTCCTTGGTCCCTCCAGTCAGGGCTTGTGCTAGACTTTCTCTTCTTGGCGACTGCTGGCACTGGAGTTGAACAATCTAAGAGCAGGAATTGAGTCCTGCTCCTTATAGAGGACAGCTGTAGTTCACTGACTTGCGGCTACTGCCCATGCTGTGACTGTCAAAGCAACTCCTTCGGTCCGACAGCTGTGTCCAGGAGACGGTGACTTTGGAATGTAGGTGAAACTGCAGTCTCCAGGCGAGAGGAACTGGGGCCTCGTGAGCAGCTGCAGCTCTCCCTGTCTTGAAAAGCAACAGTACGGCTTCCTTCAGGACCTCAGAAGAATTAGCCTTTTGTTTAGACTATAAAGAGTTCAGAAGACAAAAAAGTTTTCACAGTCTAGGAGGGAGTCTCATATATGAAAATAAACTTCATATACTTATAAGTGCTTTGTTTAAACATGTGGGACTGTGCTCACTCAGTTTCTCAACGAATATTTACTGAGCAACTACTGCATGCCAGATACACCATAGGGCAGGAACTAGTTATCTTCATGTCAACAGCACCCAGCATGGTGTCTAGCCCGTAATATAGGCTGCAGACTGTGTGCAATGATATTTCCCGTCACCTGGCCAGAGTTCAGAGTGCAACTAATGGGTGGGACTATGAAATGGATCTTCTGTCTCTCCCTGGAGATAACTAACCTTTCATAAGATTTGAAGCTTTTGATTTGGCCCTTAATCAACTGAGTCAACTAACTCAAGTCAGAGGGACAGTGATTATTGAGATTGCCAAGACGTTATTTAATGAGTATCTTTGTGACTAAGCTCTTAAAGTTGAAACCTAAGAAAGAAATATTGGCTAAAAATTCTTGTTGGATAAACATTGCCACTCCTTTAAAAATTCTAGGAGTTCCAGCTTGGCTGCTGACTTTTCCTTGCCATTTTAATCTATTTGTTTAGTACAAGCATTTCTTCAGCTTCCAATGTATACAGAACGCTGCTCCGTGTTCTGGGAAATACAGTGAATTATGCTTCCTGTCTGCACGTCAGTCATATTTAAGTGGGAATGCAATACATGACATATTCAAGCAGCTTAACCATTCCAAACAGAGAAAAACAACTTTTATGGGCAATAGCTTTCAGCAAGATCAGGCACAGTCTTGCCCAAGTGCTTGGCTGTGACACTGCCCTTTGTCACAGAGAAGAAAAGTAAAATATGAGAAGATTGTCAAACATCATGGAACTAATGGTATGTTCTTTTTAATCTTTGGGCCTTCGTACATGCTGGTTCCTCCCCTTCCCACTGCTTACCCCTCTACCAACTATCTAACTAAAACTCGTATTTTAAATATCAACTGGGCTCTTATCCTGGGAGCCCTTGGTGACCACAAGTCTTTATACAAACACACACACATACACTCAGAGGTGTTAGTTGCCTTCCTTTGTGGTCTCAATAGCACACTATAATTTCTCCATTATGATAGCATTTATTACAAAGAATTGTGATTTTCTCTCAGATTTTCTGAATCCTCCTCCCAACTAGATTGTGATTGCAGGGACCACGTGTCTTGTTCACAATTATACTGGCTGGCATATACCAATCATTCAATAAATGCTTGCTGAATACATGAGTGAATGAATGAATGGCAGAACCAACATTAGAGTAGAATGTTCATGTGCTGTTTAATGACTTTGTGCTGTAACTTCCTAGGTACTTTATGAATATCCATTTCTGTGGGCTTATAGATGGCATAAAGTTGTTGCAGTGATATGGTGTTTATTTCATATCTCAGTTACCTGTAAGATTTAGTGCTCCTTGCAGGAGGAAGTGTATGCTGCTATTGATTAGAAAGCCATAGGCTTGATCCCTGTATAGACCAATTGGCTTCTCATCTGGAAATCTCTGATTTACATTGAGCTGCATGTAGATTAGCTGTTTTCAAACTACCTACCATTCACTATGGTGGGCAAATGGCACAGACAGACCAGGAGAAAGTATATGAATAACGTAGAATAAGTCACAAGAAGAATTCTAGGGACACGACTCATCAAATTCCTCTTCCGCTGAAAATCAGACCAAAATCTGTGGAAGGGACAGAGAATGTATTCCAGAAATACAGCAGTAGAAATGAGGGCTAAATCACCAGCAGTGTTTAATCTGAAGTAAATGAATTTTATTTCATAGATCAAAATAGCCAAAATTAATGATAAGTCTTTGTTTTGAAGTGCCTTCTTGAAGGTCATCAAAATAGGTTTCAATTTAGCTTCCTAAATCCAGTTTTTGCTCTGTTAGTTATTAGGGATTTTTTGAGAAAACAATCTATGCAGAATTCTGGACTCTGCCCTGCTGTTTTCTCCCTCATAGCAGGGTCATCCAGAAAGGATTTCTTCTCCATACTGAAGGCTGGCAGCTTAGAAATGAGGTACCTCCTGCCTGACGTAACATGTGCTTCTCGGAATCTTAAAGATTAAGATGAACCATTATAAGTGAAATGGCCTTAGGCAGAGAGCAGAGAGGGTTGGCGCATGTTTGTTGTAACTTTAGAGCGACTTCAATCTCGTTTATGTGTTCTTCAAAGGGTGCCTTCCGTCCCATGACGCAGGAGCTGCCCGGGCCACCGGAGCTCCTCCTGCTCTGTCACACGGCCATCGCTTTGTCCCAGGTCCCGTGTGTCTGGATTACCTTTTCATCACGGGCCACATTGTCTGTTGCAGGTGTGTAAAACACAAGCCCTCCCTCTCTGAATAGGATTCTCTTGTATTTTTTGCTTCTTTTTTGTTGTGTGAAAATGATTCTGCTTTTTAGCCTAACACATTTAGATTGGTTGTTCCCATTGATCATAAGTTGGCAATTACTCAACTTTAATCTCATTTTATATATTATAGATAGAGAATATTGAAGTTAAAAACCTTTCCATTATTGCAAATTAGGTCTATGGATGAGAAAGTGGATGAGTTAGGCCTTTTGTCTTCTCAGTCAGTAGCTTGATCCATCAGATATTCAAAAGGAAACTGGGAATATCTTCCACTGATGTGAGGTCCATCTGCCACCACCAACAGTGACCGAAACTGCAGAGTGGAATCATTAAATTCCAAGTTCAGAGAAATCTAGGATCCAATCTCACCTCCATTACTTACCAGCTATGAGACTTTGGGCAAGTCACATGGCGCTTCTAAGACTTGGTCTCCTTAACTGTATTGTAAGAATGATAATATTTCCTATGATAAAGGGTTCCTGTGAGATAATAAGATCTTAATTGAGTTAAATTATTTAAAAGTCAAATGAGATAATGTGTAAAAAACATGGCACATATTGAGCACTCCATAAATATTATCTGTATTAATGACAAAGGTTTTTATTTGGACATGCCCAGCATTCTAGAAATGAGTAGTAGTTTTTTGGCTGAAACCAACCCCTAAATGGTAGCAGAGAATCCTGTTCCAACATGGCATAGGGGAAAAAAAATCTGGGGGATAGGGTAATGTTTGTAATAGAATTTAGGAGAAAGTACATTTTTCATCACTAGGGACATCAGGGATCTATTAGAGACACCAACAGAAGGCACATTTTTAAAGAGTTAAAACAGCTTCTTTTCAAATGAACAAATTTCCCTCATAAAAATTTTGCTCAGACCAAGTTGATGGGATGTTTATTAAGAAATAAACTTTTTATCCTTGCTCGAATACTGTAACCAGGGAACCAGTAAATATCCTGGAAGAGTCAACTTCCAAATGCAGCTGTTGTTTCTTAAAAATGTTGTTTTTATTCATCAAAATAATCCTATTGTTATTAAATATCATTGAAGTTCTGCCTCGTGACAGAAACTATTCTTACATATAGAGAATCAAATATGAATATGACATACTCCTGCCCTTAGGGTTTTTAAGTGGGAAGATAGAATACGCGTGCTTAAAAAAAGCCATACTTGGCATGAATGGTTAAATACCTTATAACTAACTGATGATCTATAGCAGAAGAACGACTAATTATCATCTAGAAAGGAAAGACCTGGACTCTAGTTTCAGTTCTACCACTTACCAAGTAGCCTGGGAAAATTTACTAAAATTCACCGAGCCTTCAACTTTTCAAAGGCAAAGTGAAGATGATAATATCTGACAGACCATTCCCATAGGTTGATGTAACGTTCAAATGAGCTAAGCTTTATGAAAGCCCATCATAAATTATAACACTACTTCATTGATTCATGGGGTGCTCATTTTCCTTCCTCTGCCTCCTCAGAGAATGAGACTTTCATAAACTGTTTTTCCATTGACTGTCTTAGCTCATGAAATATCTGAAAGTTGTATCATTGTGTGTGTGTGTGTGTGTGTATTGTGTGTGCATTATCAAATCTTATCAAGCTAAAGCAGCAGAACTAAACTAGACATCTGGACTCCTAAGTAATAGTCCATCATTTAATCCTGAAGACAGCATTGTTAGAGAAGGAAAGATATTCGGTAAGGTTTGACCTATTTCAGAAAGGAGTTAGTGTCACTCTCAATTGAAGGAAACTGAGTATTCATTCACTAAACACTTAATAAATGTTTATGAAGAGCCTACCCTGCACCAGGAGCCCTGCTGCCTGTTACACTTCTCACTAGGTAACAGAGATGCAAAAAGATTCCTCAAAGCAGCATGAATGCAATGAGAAGCCTGAAGTGACTGCACTTCAGCAACTCCTCTGTTCGAAGGAAAAACTGGGTACAGCCCCAAGTCAGTTTTTGCTTCAGTTTTTATTGAAAAGACAAGGACATCTCAGGAAAAGAACACATGGCTAATCAATCATAGTAAAAACATAAAGAAATTGGCTATGTGACAATCTTCATCCAAGCATGCATGATTCAAAATAATTTAAACAATATACCATCAAAAGAGTCATAAATCTAAGTAAGCTATGTGACATGCAGAAGAAACAATAAGACAGTCATTAAAGTGCCTGACTTCTTGAGAATCTCAAAGAAACAGCTTAAAGCAAAATGTGGGAAAAAAAAACCCATGTACTAACTAATCTAGCAAAACGTCCTTGGAAATCATAACTCACATATTTTCCATCATTTAAGCTTTGTTGTGTTAAGGGTTATTGCCCTCAGAACAATCCTTGTTTAGTTTCAGTTCTCTTGTTCACATTAAAGGCTTTAAACCTGTGTAAGTTTCTTTCTCACAAAATCTTCCAAAGAACCCATTTTATCAACAATCAGTGTATATAATCCCTTACCTAAACAGTGATTAGAATTGATTTAGTGTGTTCTTGCCCCCTGGCTGTAGTTTCCTGCCTCCTATCTGAGGACTTTTGTCCCATGCATGCATCACCTAAAAACCCTATCTAACAATCAAATAGGAATCAAAATTTCTAACCCTCTACAGCTACCAACTGAAAAGATGAGATCAAGAAAGGCAGGGAACTCTGTCTCACCCTGACTTTTCCTGGTAACTTGTTGCCACTTGATAAACTGTTCATTTTCCTGTCCTTTTGTTTCCTTCTCTGTAGAGTGAAGGTTGCTTACTTGCAAAGCACACAGCCAGTATTATGTCTGAAAATATTGAAGTACAGAGGTAAAGTGAAAAAAGGAAGAGTAAGAAACTCCTTTCCATTCAGCTGTAAGAGGGAGAGAGAGTGGAGAAAGCAGTTTATGATAAGGTGGAGACCAAGCTGAGCACTCGGTGGATAAGGAATTTGAGTGGGTTGGGTAATGGGGAAGAGAGCCGAGGCAACTAAAGCCACCAGCTTCCAGACTGGGACGTTCTGGGGTAATTATGGGGAAAGAGCCAGGAAGCAGTTCTGTGTTAGTAGTTAGGGAATTATAACAACGTTGTCATGGACAGAGGAATTTTTGTGAAATGATGGGAGATCTCAAATTTTGTCACTGAGCCTAAAAGTAGGCAGTGATTCTACACTGGATGATTTGCCACTTTTCTTGATCTTGGATTGTCCATATTTTTGTGTGTGCGTGGTTTCTTAACTTACTGTGAAGCATATTAAGCATAGAGAAAAGCCATATTTAACTAAAAGATAAAGTAAAAGAAAGTTAATAAAATAGCATTGAAGATAGGAACTGAAATGGGCTCAGGGAGTCCTGAGAGGAAGAGAACTAACATGTATTGAATTCACATGAGTGCCTGCTGGGGGCTGGGTACTTTCATATCCATGAAATAACAGTCTTGCAAGGTAGTTGGAGTGGATTGAATGGCCCCCAAAGTCACTGAAGCTTAATCCCCACTGTAACTGTTGAGGGTGGGAATCCTATTATGGTCATTGAAAGGTGGGGCCTTGAAGAGGTGATTAGATTGTGAGGGCCACACCCTAGTAAATGGAATAATAAATTGATGGCTTAATGGTGGTCATGGGTGTGGTTCTGAGGGCTTTTCAAAGGAGAGCATGAAGAGCTGTCTTTCTCTGCTCTGTCATTTCTGCCATGTGAGACCCTTGGGTCACTGTCACACCACCAAGGCCTTCACCAGATGTGTTCCCTGGACTTTGGATGTCCCGGCCTCAGAAACTGTAAGCAATAAATTTCATTTTTGTTTTTTTGTTTTTTTGTTTTTTTTTTTTTTTATTTCTTATTTTTTTTTTTTTTAAATTTTTATT
>NW_007729151.1:0-1573 GCF_000696425.1 Galeopterus variegatus
TTTTTTTTCCTTTTTCTGCCTGAGTTATTTCAAAGAGACAGTCTTCAAGATCAGAAATTCTTTCTTTTCCTTGCTGTAACCTGCTGCTTAAGCTCCTGGTTATGTTTTTTATTTCATTGAATGACTCCTTTAGTACCAGGAGTTCTGCTACATTCTTTTATAAAGTATTAATCCCTTTGTAAATTTGCTCCTTCATATCCTGGGTAGTTTTGCTTAGTTCATTGTGTCATCTAACTGTGTCTTCTTGTATCTCATTGAATTAGCTTAAGATTTTTACTGGGAATTCCTTTTTAGTCATTTCANAGGCACACAAGTGGCATGGCTCAGTGAGGAGCCGTGCCAAGCGAAGATGGCTGGTCTGCCCAATCTGAGCCAGCCGGCTCCGCCCCCCCAGAGAAAATGGAGGCAGCGGTGGTGCCAGCGCCTAGCCTGGTGTGTTAAGCGGGGGCCGGGCGGGCCTTTGCCCCCCAAGCGGCGCTGGGCTGGGAGTCACTCACAAAGCTCCCAGAGCTGGGCCGGTCCCGCGCCTTCCTCTCCGTCTCTGCGTTGCCGCTGCCATCTTTCCTGGCCTTTGTTGCCTCGGGCTGCTCGGTCTCCCAGCGCGGTTGAGGCGCTCTCAGGAATCTTCTTTTGCATCGGCCCTAAAACCTCGAAACTGTAGTTGCTTTTTTTCGTTGTAGATTAGTTGATCAGTGATTTATTTGTTTTTTGTTGCTCTTGGAAATGCAAATAGTACTCTGGCAGCACAGCACACACTTCACAGGCTCTCTCTGTCCTCTGGCATGCTCACTCCAGACCCGTCGCCATCTTGCTCCCATGTACAATGTTTTTTGGCGAACTAAATGCCTTGTCTGTTTTATCCATCTAGGACTGAGTTACACGGAAATGCTGTTGATCTCGTAATTACAACCTCTCAAAGGGTTGGCCTCCCTTGAGAATTTCTTGTAGGGCTGGTCCTATGGTGGTGAACTCCTGTTGTTTTTGTTCATCCAGGAAATACACTATTTCTTCTTCATTTCTGAAGCATAGCCTTGCTGTGTATAGTATTCTTGGCTGGCAGTTTTTGTCTTTTAGTATTTTGAATATATTATCCCACTCTCTTCTGGTCTGTAGAGTTTCTGTTGAGAAGTCTGCTGTTAGTCTGATGGGGATTCCGTTATAGGTAACTTCATGCTTTTTTCTTGTTGTTTTTAGGATTCTCTCTTTGTCTTTGAGTTTTGCCAGTTTGACTATAATGTGTCTTGGAGAGCACCTTTTTAGATTGATCTCTTTGGGGATCTTTGAGCTTCCTGAATCTGAAGGTCCATGTCTCTCCCTATACCTGAGAAGTTTTCTGTGATTATTTCATTGAATATGTTCTCAGTGACTTTTCCTTTCTTCTCCCCTTCAGGAACACCCTGATTAGGGTGTCTGTGCACTACAGATTGCCTGCTATCTCTCTTTGATTTTCTTCATTTAAAATTTTTTTTCCTTTTTCTGCCTGAGTTATTTCAAAGAGACAGTCTTCAAGATCAGAAATTCTTTCTTTTCCTTGCTGTAACCTGCTGCTTAAGCTCCTGGTTATGTTTTTTAT
>NW_007729151.1:2462-5136 GCF_000696425.1 Galeopterus variegatus
GGGTTTCCTGCTCTATGGGGTCTGGTACTTGAGAGTTATTGTATTCCTTTGGTAGACTCATATTTTCTTGTTTTTCTTTCCTTTTCTTTTTTTTCATATTTCTAGTATCTCTACATTGATGTCTGGTAATCTGGTAGGCAGTTGCTTCTTCTATTATTCTCCTTCCCTGAACTCCACTGGTGACCCTCCTTGTGTCAGTGCAGTTGAGCTGTCAGTGGTCTGCCTGTATAGTGGCAGTGGCTGCTGTGACTGCTATTGTGGTAGCAGGCTGCCCTTGTGGTGGCCTTGGCTATGGAGGTGGCTTTGGTGGACTGCCCACATGGCAGCAGTGGCTTCAGTGATGGTGGGCTGCTCGCATGACTATGGTGGCTGCCTGGTGGCACCAGTGATGGTGGTGACTTTAGCAGTGGAAGTTTCAGTGGCCTCCTGCTTTGCTGTGGTGTCTGCAGCAGTGGCCCATGCAGCTAAGGTGTCTGCAGTGGCAGTGGGGTTATATCGTGGTGGTGGCAGTGGCACAGGCAGCTGCAACTGCCTCCCTCATGTCTGTAGTGTTCTTGGCAGCAGCAGGGTTACTTCATGGAGGTGGCAACAGTGCCCGTGGCTGCAGCCATCTCCCTCACATCTGCAGTGTCCTTGGCAGCAGCAGGGTTAACTCATAGTGGCAGCAATTGTAGTGGTGATTGCAGCTGCTTCTCTCACATCTGCTCACCCCCATTGTCTGCTTCCCCTTACCTGGAGATGTCCTGAGTTTCATCTTCATGGCTGCAGTGATGGGCCACTCAAAGGACTGCTGCTCTGCAGGGAGCTGCTCTGTGATGGGTGATGGTTCTGGGACTGGACAATGATGCTGGCAACTGTGGCAGTGGTGGAAGTGGGCCTGTTTCAATCTTCAGTGGGAGAAACTCACCTCGGGCATCTCTCGTCTACCATCTTTCCCTCTGTGGTCTCTTCCTAACGTCTTCTGACCCAACAACTTCACCCCACCCCTAAGGCTAAGTTAGGAACCTCTTTCCTTTGATCTTCCCAGTCCACTAATCCTCTATACACCATTCCTTTATTGCATTTTCACACTGAATTGTAAATGCCAACATGTGTCTGTTATCAATCCTCACTCCCACACGCATTCACACTTGCCTTTGAGGACAGGGACTATGTGTTACTCATCTTTGTGTACCCACGGGCTGGTACATAGTTGACTCGCAATCATTACTGGTTGAACAAATAAATGTTTTTGAAAATTTTCCTTATTCAACAAATGAAATTTAGTGAGTAGTCCATTTATTTTTTTAACTTTATTAACCCAAATCATTTATAACTCTTCTGCATTTCTCCCCAGCATGAGCAACTACTGGTACCCCCCCCCCGTATTAATATAATTACAGCCCAAACAAAGAAGTTTGATGTTTAAATCACCCTGTATTTTCTTATGCTACATATTTTTTAGATAATGAAAGTAACTCCCACCCTTCCAGGACTGTAAACTTTATCCCCCACAGCTTCTTCTGTCCCTTCTTCCTCCTCCTGTTTCTCTTCCCTCCCTTCTTCTTTTTATTCATCTTCTCCTTCTCCTTCTTTCCTTCCTTATGGGAATACTCGGGCTCTAATCCTAACTCTAGCCTCACTCTTCCCTGCTCGCCCCCGTTGTCTGCTTCCCCTCACCTTGAGATGTCCTGGGTTTCATCTGCAAAGCACATGGGGCACAAGATGACTCAAATGACTTTAAAGTAATTTTTTAAACCTTTATATTAAATATAATTCATTGCCTGTCTTACCAGGCTTGCTAAAATAAGTCTCTCAGAGGAATTATTTTTTAAATCCTTATGTATGTTTCAACATCATTGTCCTAAGATGAGACATATAATAAATAACATTTCTGCTGAAAGTATGAAATAGTCTCATTGCTAAGAAGAAAAAGAAGTTTCTAGGAAAGAGCCCTGGATTTTGACTCAGACCCTGATTTGCATCTGGCCTTGTCACTTCTTAGATCTGCTCTCAAAGGCTGTCCACATATCCACTGGAGCTCATGTTTCTTAGTCTATCAACTGCGATGAGAATATATACCTCACAGGGCTGTGGGGAGGATCCAGTGAAAAGCTGTGTAAGTATTTCTCTAAGTAATGCCTTTACAAAGGGAGATATTTTCAGGAAGGCCGCAATGTTGATTGTAAATCATTTTTATTATAGTGTTACTTAAATATGAACAAAAATAATACTGGGTAGAAATTTCTTAAGCTTATAGCTCTTTCAAAACTAGAAACCAAAATCAATGTATAAATTAAATACAAACCAAAGAATTAAAGAGAAAAAATTACTAATTAAGTACAAGTCAAACTAGAAACTAAAACCAGTGAAATGATCTACCACTATTTAAAGTGATAGCTGATGTTGCTTATTAACTCTAAGCCATTATTTTTAATGTGAATATTACAATCTGTATCTCAGTATTGTGCCCCCTTTCTTTTGTAAGATCTCTGAGCTTTCATGTATTAAACTTTAAAACAAAGACAATTAGACAACATAGTAAAGAACCTGATAGTAGCATACAGTGAAGACGCACAAGTCAGTTGAATCATCTGATGAAAGGGGAAATGGCAGGCAACAGGCTTTACCACAAGGAATTGTCTGAGCCCTCTGTGTCAGGACCCCAGAGGGAAGTGGTTGGACTGGGCACTCG
>NW_007729151.1:6908-8944 GCF_000696425.1 Galeopterus variegatus
TCAACTGGCAGGGAACAGCAAGGGAGAGCCGGGGTTGGAGAGGAGGAAAGCAGATGCTTCCGGTAAATGCAATGACAGACCAGGAGTGAGCATATAAGGGAGTCTGTGAGTAACTGGGGGAACATTCTGAGAAGAGGTGGAGTTGTGGTGTCACGTGGGGGAGAAATCAAGCCACTATGATTTAGGTATTAGAAGTCAACTTGACAAAGAACCCATTCAAAATATCTATAAAAACTAAATCATCTACAAATGAATTTAACAAGAGAGATACAGGGTCCATAATGAAAACTATGAAATCTTACTGAAGAGTGTGGAAAAAATTCTGAGCAAATGAAAAGCTGTACCATGTTCTCAATAGAAACATATATTTATCTTTACTATAACAATCTGTCCAAAATTAATGCAAATCTAATCAGAATCCTAATTTGGGGCAATTGCATAAAATAAGTTTAATTATTTTTTTNAGGAATTGTCTGAGCCCTCTGTGTCAGGACCCCAGAGGGAAGTGGTTGGACTGGGCACTCGGATTAGCTGTTTGTCCTAGGATTACCCACCCCTAGAAGAGATATTGCAACACTTAAGAGCTCAGACTATGGAGTAAGACCTGGGTTTGAGCTCCATCACTGTCACTTACTATTAGCTGTACATTTAGCCTTTCTCAACCTCGGATTTTTCATCAGCAAAATGGAGAGAAATAAATTCTATCTTATGGGATTGTTATGAGGACTGAATCAGCTAATATATATTTGAAAGGCTCAGTGGCCCTTGGGCAGATGTGGAAGGGAAGTGGACCCCCCTCAGCCACCCAGTCCCTGTCATAGGCTTGGGAGTAACTTCTTCCAGCAGAGACTGCTGGAGGAGCAAAAACACACAGTTCCCTGCATATGAGCTCTCGAGAAAACCTGAATTTATGAATTTTGAACCTTGATGAAGATGATAGAAGTAGAGAAAAACTACTTTTAAAGTTTCTAGCTGTTTTCATTATTGTAACAGGTGGAGATAAGCCTCTCTGGGACAGTTCTTTCTCTGATCTGGGAAAAATCAGCCAGATTTTTTAGTTTTTATATAAGAAAGCAAAATGACTTTCTGCTGTAACGGAGATCTTTACAGATTCTGAGGCTCTCAAGAGTTAAAAACACAAATGTGGGACAGGAAAAATTACACCTTAGAGAAACTGTATTATTTTAATTTAGGGGGGGAATAAAAGGTGGGTTTGAGCTGACAGGAAAAAGGAAGCTGTCTGGCTTCCATGTTCCATGCTGCCAGGAAGGTTTGGAGAGGCACTGGGTGAGGAACAAGGACCAAAAGCTGATGATACTGTGCAGGCATGACTTTGGGGGATTCTGAGAACAAGCAGAGACATTTGGGATCAGGTGACAGATGTGGCACAGAATTAAGGAAAAGGCCATTTTCCCTGCCTCTCATGGAACCCCGCATCATTCCGGCCCCCGGAAAATGGACAATTTTGGAAGCCCCTGGAGATGATACTCTGGCAAAGACATTATCATGCTTATGATGGTGGCTGCCCCTTGGCAACAGGGAAGCTTCTCAACTGGCAGGGAACAGCAAGGGAGAGCCGGGGTTGGAGAGGAGGAAAGCAGATGCTTCCNGCAAATCTAATCAGAATCCTAATTTGGGGCAATTGCATAAAATAAGTTTAATTATTTTTTTTAATTTTAACCTTTACTTGTACATATCTGTGGAGTACAGTGTTTCATTTCAATACATGCACATACTGCACAATGATTCACTTAGGGTAGACAGCATAGTTTTGGACCCGTTAGTCCACCACTTCTTTCCTCCCCACCCTTGCCCCTGACCTCTGGTAACCTCTACTTCTATGAGAACCATTTATTTTTTCTTTTAAGATTCCACATATGAGTGAGATCATGCAGTATTTTTCTGTCTGTGCCTGACTTACTTTACTTTAACATGATGGTTTCCAGTTCCATCTATGTTACTATGAAATAATAGGATATAATTTCTTCTTATAGTTGAATAGTATTCCATTGTGTATATATACCACAGGTTTTTTG
>NW_007729151.1:9733-11257 GCF_000696425.1 Galeopterus variegatus
CAGCCAGTGAGCGGGAACTGGTCTGTATGTGGGATCCGAACCCTCAGTGGGAGCGCCACCATGCTCCCAAGCGGCGCACTGTAGCAGTACGCCACCGGGCCTGCCCTAAATATCTTTTTTTTTTTTTTCCTTTTTGTCTTTTTTCGTGACCGGTAACGGGATCGCAACCCTCGGTGTCGCGCCCGCACCACGCTCAACCAGTGAGTGGACCGGTCTCTACATGGGATCCGAACCCTCGGCGGGAGCACCGCCATGCTCCCAAGCGCCACACTCTACCAAGTGCGCCACCGGGCTGGCCCTACCACAGGTTTTTTTAATCCATTCATCTATTGATGAGCATTTAGGTTGGTTCCATCTCTTGCCTATTGTGAATAGCATTGCAATGAACATGGGAGTGCAGTGTCTTTTTGATATACAGATTTCATTTCCTTTGGATATAGACCCAGTAGTGCATAGCTGGATCATAAGGTAGATTCTACTTTTAGTTCACTGAGGAATCTCCAAACTGTTTTGCACAATGGCTGTACCAATTTACACTCCCACCAACAATGTAGGAGGGTTCCCTTTTCTCTGCATCCTCACCAGCATTTGTTTTCTGTCCTATTGATAATAGCCATTTTAAACAGTGAGATGCTATCTCACTGTGGTTTCAATTTGCATTTCCCTGATGTTTAGTGATTTGGGGCATTTTTTCATGTGCTTGTGGGCCATTTGTATGTCTTCTTTTGAGAAATGTCTATTCAGGTCCTTTGCCCATTTTTTAATTGGGCTATTTGGCTTTTTTGCTGTTGAGCTGTTTATTCCTTTTATATTCTGGATATTAGCCCCTTGTCTGATGTGTAGTTTGCAAAGACTTTCTCACGTTCTGTAGGGTGTCTCTTCACTTTGTTGATAGTGTCCATTGCTTCTCAGTTTGAAGTAGTCCCATGCATATATTTTTGCTTTAATTTTCTGTGCCTTTGTGGTCTCACTTGAAAAAGCACAGCCCACTCCCATTTCGTGTAGCATTTCACCTATGTTTTCTTCTAGCAGTTTCACAGTTTAGGTTCTTAAATTTAGGTCCATTTTAAGTTGATTTTTGTGTATGGTGAGAGATAGGGGTCTAGTTTCAACATTCTCAATGGGAATATCCAGCTTTCCCAGCACCATTTTATTAAAGAGGCTGTCCTTTACTGTATATTCTCAGCACCTTTGTCAATATAAGTTGGTTGTTAAGTGTGTGGGTTTATTTCTGGACTCTCTGTTTCATTGGTCTAATTTGTCTACTTTTATGCCAGTATTATGCTGTTTTGGTTATTATACCTTTGTAGTATATTTTGAAGTCAGGAAGTATGATGCCTCCAACTTTGTTCTTTTTGTTCAAAATTGCTTTAGCTATTGGGGTCTTTCGTAGTTTTGTATAATTTTAAGATTTTTTTTTCTGTTTCTGTGAAGAATGTCATTGGTATTTTGATAGGGATTGCCTTGAATGTGTAGATTGGTTTGGGTAAAATGGACATTTTGATGATGTTTATTCTTCCAACC
>NW_007729151.1:11945-16446 GCF_000696425.1 Galeopterus variegatus
TGGGGTCTTTCGTAGTTTTGTATAATTTTAAGATTTTTTTTTCTGTTTCTGTGAAGAATGTCATTGGTATTTTGATAGGGATTGCCTTGAATGTGTAGATTGGTTTGGGTAAAATGGACATTTTGATGATGTTTATTCTTCCAACCCAAGATCAAGGTATATCTTTCCATTTATTTGTGTCCTCTTCAATTTTTTTTCATAAATGCTTTATAGTTTTCATTGTAGAGGTCCTTTACATTGTACATCTATTGAAATGATCATATGGTTTTTTCCCTTCATTCTGTTGATGTGATGTATCATGTTTATTGTTTCATGTATGTTAAACCATACTTGCATCCCTTGGATGAATCCCACTTGAGCATGGTGAATGATCTTTTTAATGCATTGTTGGATTCTGTTTGCTGGTATTTTATTGAGGATCTTTGCATCTGTGTTCATTATAGATATTGGTCTGTAGTTTTCTTCTTTATGTGTTTCTTTCTCTGGTTTTGGTATGAGGTTAATGTTGGCCTCAGAGATTAAGTTTGGACATTATCTCTGCCCTTCAATTTTTTGAAGGCATTTGAGAAGAACTGATATTCTTCTTTAAATGTTGGTATAATTCAAAAGTGAAACTATCTGGTCCTAGGATTTTCTTTCTTGGGAGACCTTTCATTACTGCTTCAGTCTCTTTATTTATTATTGGTTTGTTTAGGTTTTCTAGTTCTTCAAAGTTAAACCTTGGTAAGTTGTATATGTCCAGGAATTTATTTTGTCTAGGTTTTCCAGTTTGTTTGCATATAGTTGTTCATAGTAGTCTCTTACGATTCTTTTTATTTCTGTGGTATCAGTTGTAATGTCTCCTTTATCATTTCTGATTTTATTTGTTTGAATCTTCTCTTTTTTCTTTGTTAGACTAGCTAACAGTTTATCAATTTTATCTTTCCAAAAAACCAACCCTTTGTTTCATCAATCTTTTGCATTGTTTTTCCATCTCTAATGCATTTATTTCTACTCTGATCTTTGTTTAATTCTTTGGCAGCTGGCCAGTAAGGTGATCTGAACCTTTGACCTTGATGTTATCAACACCACCTTCTAACCAACTCAGCAACCTGGCCAGCCCATTGCTCTGATCTTTGTTATTTCTCTCCCTCCACTGATTTTGAGTTTGGTTTGTTCTTGTTTTTCCAGTTCTTTGGGGTGTAATGTTACATTGTTTATTTGAAGACTTTCTTTTTTGACATAGGAATTTATTGCTATAAACTTCCCTCTTAGAACTGCTTTTTCTGTATCCTACCTATTTTACTAATGAATTATGTACCTTCAAATGTTTTCTTGCTGCTCCTTAGTTTTACCTTTTTTCAGATTGAAGAACTCCCTTTAGCATTTCTTTTAAGGCAGGTTTAGTGTTGATAAATTCCCTTAGCTTTTGTTTGTCTGGGAAAGACTTTATTTCTCCTTTATATTTGAAGGTTAGGTTTGCTGGATAGAGAATTCTTGACTGACAGTCTTTTTTCCTTCAGCACCCAGAATACATCATCCCATTATCTTCTGGCCTGTAGGGTTTCTACTGAGAAATCTGCTGAGAGACATATTGGGGCTCTGTTGAATGTTATGTGTTTCTTTTCTCTTGCTGCTTTCAATGCTCATTCTTTGTCTTTGGTTTTTGATACTTTGATTATGATGTATGTACCTTAGGATGTTCCTCCTCGCATTGAATTTGATTTGTGATCGCTGAGCTTCCTTTACCTGGATGCCATCATCTTTCTCCATACTTGGGAAATTTTAAGCCAGTATGTCCTTAAATATGCTTTCTACATCTCTTCCTTTTTCTTCTTTGGGTATGCCAACTATGCAGAGGTTATTCCACTTGAGGGAATCTCCATATTTACTGTACTTCTGTTTGATTTTTTCTCATTCTATTTTCTTTTTGCTCTTCTGATTTGATCATTTCATGTGTTTATCTTTGAGCTCACTGATTCCTTCCATTGTTTAATTAAGTCTGCTGTTGGGGCTTTCTATTGAGTTTTTCAGTTAAGATAATGTATTTGTTATTTCTAGAATTTCCATTTTTAAAAAATTGCTTCAATTCCTTTGTCAAGTTTCTCATCCTGCTCCTGGATTGTTTTCCAGGTATCATTTAATTTTCTACCTGGATTTTCTTTTGACTGCCTGAACATCCTTAAGAGGGTTACTCTGAATTTTCTGTCAGACATTTCATATTTGTTGGTGTCATATTTCTCTCTTCTTTGATCTTTGTGTCTTTACACTGATGCCTGCATATTTGAAAAGACTGCTAACTCTTTTAGGTTTTATAGGTATGCTTTGGTGGTGTTAGACCTTTACTAGTTAGTATCAGAACTTTGTCTCTGGTATGTGGTTTTAGTTAATTCCAAAACTGGGGGAATTTCCTGTAGGACTAGCACTTGAGCTCTGTGGTTGTGCTAAATTGCTGCTTTGCTGCTGATTCTCTGGGGAAGGCTTTTTGTGCATACCAGAATTTAATTGTTGGCCTTTTAATCATGTCTGGGTCTTGCATAGTCAGATACATGTGGGCTGTGTGGAAATTCTGGCCCAGGACTGAGTCTTCCCTGCAAACTGTGCTCTCTGCAGTTCTGTTGCCCTAATCAGTCTCGACTGAGTGGACCTGTTGGAAGGCATATCAGCTTCACCCCAATATTCTTCTGGTGGGCCAGCCTCCCTCCCACACTCCAAAAGCTTCCTGTGAGGTGGGTCTTGCAAGAATCCCTCTTGATGATTCACCAGCCTCTGAGTGGATCCTTTCTTCGGTTGGGCTGTGGCCCTCACTCCTATGTGGGTCCACAGGAACCCTGTCAGTGGTCTTACTGGCCTGGGGGCTGGTGTGGTACACTCCAAGGCCCTCTTCTCCCCTGCAGACTCCTCCACGCAAAGGGAGCTGCAGCTTTTGCTGGCTCCTGCTCCAGTAGCTTCTTCCCACCTGTGGCCCTGACACAGCTGGGGCTTGAAACGATCAGAGCAATTTCTTCTTCTTCTTGCTGTGGCTTCTCCCACCTTCATGAACTCTGTGGGTCTCTCCTCCCCCAAACTCCAGTGGTCCCAGGTTGACAGTCTTTACTTTTTAATAGTTATAAATTGGTTTTTTGTCAGGGAGGGTGATGCTGGTGACTGTCCATTCTACCATCTTGATGACGTCTCTCCTCCACTAAGTTTAAATTCCTAAAACAAGCATAAATGTCTGAGACTAGGCCCCCCCCAAAAAAAAGTCATGAGGGTAGATTTGCCTCACATTTTTATGGTTTGGCTCAAACTAGTGAAATAGAATAAAAGATTCAGACAATAAATCCAAGTGCATGTGGAAACAATATATGACAAAGGGGACAGACATATTAATGGAAAAAGGAGTGTTTATTTAATTAACACTGCTGATGTTGTTGGCTATCTATCAAGGAGAAAAGTTAGAGATATTCTTAGCTCTTATCATACACAAAAAATAATCCTAAATGCATTAAAGTGTTAGTTGAAAAACTATATATTAGAAGAAAATTAGGAGAATACTTAATGTTGAAGAAGGAAAGACTTTCCTATGTAAGATGGAAGATCTAGAAGCCATAAAGAAAAACACCAACATATTTGACTACATTTTTTTTATTGTTAAGAGAGTAAGTAAACAAAATCAAAATATCAGTGATGGTCTAGAGGAAAATTTGGCAACATATATGATAGACATAGGGTTGATCTCCCTAATACACAGAGAGCTTTTTTAATTTGTAAGAAAAGAAAAAAAATCAACCCACAACAAAAATAGGCAAATGATAAGAGAATTCATAGCAGAGAAAAATCTTAAAGTCCTTAAAAAGATGATCAACCTCACTTGTAATCAAGAAAATATAAAATAAATTTAAAGAAGAGATATTACTTTCTGCCTGTTAGATTGGCAGAAATGAAAAAAGAGAGAAAATCTGGAATCAGCAAAAATTGGGGAGATTTTTTCACTCCCTATATTCTGGGAAGCTTGAATTGCTACAAACTTTTGGGAAAATAAGGTAGAAATGTCTACTAAATTAAAATGTATACAAACCCAATAATCCACTTCTGAGAATTCATCTTATAAAAGTAAAATTGCAGGGCCGGCCCGGTGGCGCACTGGAGAGTGCACCGCTTGGGAGTGTGGCGGCGCTCCCGCCGAGGGTACAGATCCCATGTGGAGACCGGTTCCCGCTCAAGGGTTGCAATCCCATTGCCGGTCCCCAGTACGGGCGCGACACCGAGGGTTGCGATCCCGTTACTGGTCAGTAAAAAAGACAAAAAAGGAAAAAAAAAAAAAAAGTAAAATTGCCAGCACATAAATATTTATGTTAAAGATGTTTATTGCGATTGTTGTTTATTTCTGGGTTATATTGATAGGGAAATAGTTCATCAAATTATGGTATGTCCTTAATATGAAATGTTATGCAGCTATTAGAAAATGAAATATCAATATCTATTAACTTAGACAGAAGTCTATTATGTCTTATTTTTTAAAAATGTAAGCAACAGATTA
>NW_007729151.1:17096-22154 GCF_000696425.1 Galeopterus variegatus
CAAAAAAAGAAAAAAAAAAAAAAAAAAAGAAAAAAAAAAAAAAAAAGTAAAATTGCCAGCACATAAATATTTATGTTAAAGATGTTTATTGCGATTGTTGTTTATTTCTGGGTTATATTGATAGGGAAATAGTTCATCAAATTATGGTATGTCCTTAATATGAAATGTTATGCAGCTATTAGAAAATGAAATATCAATATCTATTAACTTAGACAGAAGTCTATTATGTCTTATTTTTTAAAAATGTAAGCAACAGATTAATAAGTGTAATATGGTTCCATTTTTATAAAAACAGGTACCAATCATTCCCCCCCTATGTATGTTTGCAGAAACAAAAGAGTGTGGAGGTGTAACTTTAGGGGGTGGAAAATGAAAGAGATGATGAAATCATTAGCTTTCCTTGTTTATTTTTAGTTATTTTATTGGGTAGAATATTCATGTAGTGCTTCTTTATTAAGCACATTAATGAAAAAGAAGTTTTCAAAGAAAATGCGACCTCATAGGCTGATGGGGCCCAGGCTTGTGAATCAGGTACTCTTGTTCTTAGAAGGGATTGGGAGGAAATGGATTGGAGGGGAAAGAAGGAAAAGAAACAAAGGGCCACCTCTCATTCCTCTACCATGTGCTTCCATTTCTCCCTCCAGGAAACCATTCTAGGGATGCTATGCTCTCAGCCAGGGGGCCAGCTTCATTGTCCAATTCTTCTCTTGTAATTTCTAGGTTTTGCATACTGCCTACTTAGGTGGTTTAATGTAGGTCATGTGCACACACTGGGGATGTGTCTGTTGCTGGTATATAACATTTTCACATTTAGATCCCTTAATAGTCTTCATTCAAATTCAGGAAAATAAAAATGTGACTGTGTTTGTGTTGATGTCTTTAAGCCATGCTCTACCACCCAAGAGTTAGCCAATGTCTGGGGAACTTGGCCAGGCTAGACTCTGGTGATAATAAAACAGCCATTTATTCTAGACCATGTACAAACCTTTCTAAGCCAAGGTAAACTTATACAGAATAAAGTTTAAATAAGGAAAATACTGTTGGGGTGATGATTTAAATTATTTATATTTGTTCATCTTCTACAGTAAAACAAAGCCTCAGGGAAGCAGACCCAGAGACAGTATCTTTCCATTGAAATATGAAAGAAACATCTTGATTTTATTACTGTTCCCAAATAGTCTAGAAATGTAGCCTGGGCATTAGAGACAATGCAGAACTATTCTTGGTTTTAAAGATCTAGTTAAGTTAATTTGGTGGCTGTCAGTGTGTAGAATGGCAGGGGTGGGGGGTCAGGAGCATGACCCAGAAAAAAATCCTTCTTGTCCCCTCTCAAGATTTAAGCAAGGAAGCATTTTCATCTTAATATCAGTTTCTTGGTCTTACTGCCTATCTGGCCAAAAGGACGTGTGCCACTGGGGAGCCAATTCTGGTGGCAATTCTGGTGGGGAAAGTTCACTGGCCTTCTTGTTTTGTCCACTCTCAAGATTTAAGCAAGGAAGCATTTTCATCTTAATATCAGTTTCTTGGTCTTACTGCCTATCTGGCCAAAAGGACGTATGCCACTGGGGAGCCAATTCTGGTGGCAATTCTGGTGGGGAAAGTTCACTGGCCTTCTTGTTTTTGTCTCATCTTGAACTTGAGCTGAGTAAGGAATCCTTGACTGTCAATGAATCTATAGAACTCCTTTCACAGAGAAATACATTTGAGAATCAAGGAAGAGAGAATCATTTTCAAAACAGAGGGATGCAAATTTTTCATACTTGCCCAGAGACGAAAGATAACCAATGGCAAAATCAGAGCCAGAACCCCTGGTGTCCTGAATTACTCGCTTCTGCTCAGAATCCTCTTCTCATTCACCTGGCAAAGTCAGATAAGAGGACTCTAAGCAGCAAGAACAATGGACACATAGAAACAAGCACTGAAGCAGCATAAGTGTTGGGTAGCTTTGGAAATTTAATACAAGCATGACAAGGACACAAGGGGTTTGAGGGCACTGTGGGGAGTAGACTAGAAATCAAACTTGGAAGCAGGTTACAGAGTCTGGACTTGGTATTCCTTGGGACTCTTTCAATCACAAGTTCAAGAAATCCAAGATCAGACTAAGTTAAGTAGTAGTAATAACTACAACAGCAATAACACAGAGCACTTAACTATGCCCCAGGCAATGTTCTAAGTTCTCTGTGGGCATTAACTCATTTAAAACTCATTACGACCCTTTGAAGTAGATGTTATTAGTATGCCCATTTTAGAGATGAGAAACTGGTATACAGAAAGGTTAAATAAATTGTCCAAGTTTATATAGCCAGTATGTGGCAGCACTGGATTCTAACACAGGAAGTGTTAAAAGAGTAACTTTAGGCAAATTAAATTTAACAAAGTTTAATTTGATCAAAAAAAGAAAAATATTTGTGATTCGGGCAGCCCCTAGTGTCAGAACAGATTTAAAGAGACTTCAGCCTAAAACGCATGGTTGGTTAGATTTATAGACAGAAAAAGGAAGAGAGGTACAGAACAGGTGACTGCCTGCAACTGGTGGAGATTCAGTATCATCACAGAAGCACACTTCCAAGTTAGGTTTCGATTTGCCCACGTGCTTATGTACGAAGCTAAATTGCAGCCGGTAGGTAGCAGCTCCCAATGAGAGTACGGAGCCTTTGTCAAGCCAAAATTTTTTAGTTTGATGTCACAGAAGTACATTGACTACTGTAATTGGTAAAGTTCATGGATAAGGCTGGCTTCATGTGCAACTGCATCCAGGAGTTCAAACAATTTCTTGAGGCTCTTTCTTGGCTTTATCCTCAGCTCTGCTTCTTTCCATACATTCTCTTCTTTTGGAGAGATTCTCTGCCTGCGGAGAGAAAGGGCTAGCTCATCCCAGAGTAAGTGTAAGACCATTTCCCTTCCAACACTTATATACAAAATTTCTGCTTGGACCTGTCTTGCCCAATCTGGAACTAAGCACTGTGCCCAGCTGTGTGGAGTACATAAGAAGGGGGTGGGGCCAGGGGCAGCCACATGGGATGAGCTCTTGTGAAAAGATCTATGGCTACAAAAGTCAGGGTGTGGCCAGATAGATGGCCCACCAGAAGACGTAAAGAGGGGAGGGAGGGGCATGATCAAGTTTGTACTTTACAAAAAAATGCTGTTGAAAAATGGATTATAGGAACATAAAGCGAGAGACAGGGAGGTCAGCTAGAAAGCTGACCAAGTTTTCCAGGTACCAATGAACCCAAGGCTGTGGTGATGGCGAGAAGGGAAAGGAGTCAAGAAGTAAGCAGGTGATACACTTGAATACAAGGCTTGAGAAACAAGGAGTTAATGGCAGCTCTGAGTTTGTGGTATTAACTGAAATTGAGAAAACAGGAAACCGAGCAAGTTTGCAGGAGAGAGAGAGGAGTGCTTAAGCTCATCTGGAGGCGAGTTTGCACTCGGTCTGCCTTCCCTGCTAGAGAGTCATGTTCGTGAGCCAGAGTCCCCATCTGCCCTCTTCACCGTATCTACGATAATTATGTTGTGCCTAGCATATAGCACGCACTCGGTTGTTAAATGCACAAAAGACAAGTGTCTACCAGATATCTAAGTGCATGGACCAATTAGGTCATTGGATAGTCAGAAGAGAGGTCTGGACCACTGATGTGAATTTGGGGTGTCACCAGGGATACAGACAATAGAGAAAAATGGGAATTGAAGAGATTGTCCAGGGACAGTATGGAATGAGAGAGCAAGCATAGAAAGCCAACACGTAAGGGGCTGGCAGAGGAAGACGGGCCTGGGGAGCAGTTGGAAAACAGATGATCAGAGAACGAGTAAAAGAAGCAGTAGGGTGGTGATGGGAAAACCTCGTGTAGAAAGGCACAGTTGGTGGTGAAGAGAATCTCACCTCTCACTAACTAGCTGTGTGGGCTTGGACAAGTTATTTCCCTTCTGCTTGCCTTAGTTTCCCCATTTCTAAAATGACAATAATAATACTGCTTATCTTAGTTGCAGTTGTGACAATTTAAAAAATAAATACATATAAAGAACTTACCACAATATTTGTCTCAATATTTACCTGAGGGCTGAGTAATGTCTAGTACTGAATACCAGAGTGGCCAAGCAAGACAAGGACTAAAATGTCTCCACTAGATTTTGCACACTGGAGAGAGTTGGGCCCATGCAAATGGACAATCTACAAAGCTGGAAATGAAAGGCAGATGGGATAAATCAAGAGTGGGAGGTAAGGAAATAAAAATGTATTCCACTGGATTTTTTTTTCTCCTTGGCAAGCAGCAATAGCTACTATATTTTGCTTATTCATCTCACTTGTCTCCCCAACTAGAATGCAAGCTTTACGAGGGCAGCAACTGGGTCTTCCCTCTGTCCCCATTGCTTAAAGGATGCTGGCATACAGCCAATGCTCAGTAAGGATGTTCAGTGATTGGACAGATGGACATGGTGGCAGGTGTGGGACCCAAACCAAGATTAATCATGGTAGCTGCCCCTCCTACCCCACCTCAATAGGGTCTCATCTAGGGCTGCATATCAGAGTTGCCTGCAAAGTGGCTGTTTGTTTTTAACACAGATTTCACAGGCCTCTCTCTCCGTACACCTCTGAATGGATATCCCTGCTCTGTAGTGAGTGGGGGTGAGGCCTAGGGTATTTTTTAAGTGCCCCCAGTCACTGTGATACACACCCTTCAAGCCTTTAGTCAGCATTTCTCCCCTCAGGATCTGCATATACACCTCTGAATGGATATCCCTGCTCTGTAGTGAGTGGGGGTGAGGCCTAGGGTATTTTTTAAGTGCCTCCAGTCACTGTGATACACACCCTTCAAGCCTTTAGTCAGCATTTCTCCCCTCAGGATCTGCATTAAATTAAACATGTTCTTCAAATATGTTCACATTTGACAGTTGTAAAATTTAATAAAAAATTCCAAAGGTAGCAACTCAGAGGAATTCTCTAACAAGGATGTTTGGGTAAAAGAAAAGGATTGGCCTCTGGAAGAAAAGAAAATGCCCAGCCAGCGGGTTTTCCCTGTCACCACGTGAATCAGCCATCAATCACAGCTCACACCTGCT
>NW_007729151.1:22375-33657 GCF_000696425.1 Galeopterus variegatus
CCAGTCACTGTGATACACACCCTTCAAGCCTTTAGTCAGCATTTCTCCCCTCAGGATCTGCATTAAATTAAACATGTTCTTCAAATATGTTCACATTTGACAGTTGTAAAATTTAATAAAAAATTCCAAAGGTAGCAACTCAGAGGAATTCTCTAACAAGGATGTTTGGGTAAAAGAAAAGGATTGGCCTCTGGAAGAAAAGAAAATGCCCAGCCAGCGGGTTTTCCCTGTCACCACGTGAATCAGCCATCAATCACAGCTCACACCTGCTCTTCTACTTGGCACAAAGGACCCAATTGAGAGCTGCACATTCCCCCTGTGGAAGGCACTGAGCCTGGACAATGCAGGCCCAGAAAGGCAGGAAAGCGGACAGACGTGACAGAATTATACCAAATTGTCTAAGTGGCTAACAGGGAATTCTCAAAACCATTGGGCTGGTGTCTGATTCTAAGAACGTACAGAACTACATGTTCAAAAAGTGAATAAGTTGAGATTTCTCAGGAAAACAAGAGAAAGCATTTTTGCCAGAGAAAATCATGGAATCTGGTCACTAAATATTGAATATTCTGGAATGAAATGAAAAGGATTCATTTTATCAGAAATCCACCTTGCGTATCTGTGTACAGCCTGCAGACTAACTGATCCAGCTCTCCCATCTCATCTCCACGTATGCCTCCCCAACCCCCACGCTGCTACATCACAGGCGCCCTACCCTCTAAATGCACCGACTCACTCACCTTTCCCAGAACAAGCAACACGAGGTGTTTCATGTGTCTGTGCTTGAAAAACTCTGTCCCTTCTTCATCCAGCAAAAGCTCACTACATCACAGGCGCCCTACCCTCTAAATGCACCGACTCACTCACCTTTCCCAGAACAAGCAACACAAGGTGTTTCATGTGTCTGTGCTTGAAAAACTCTGTCCCTTCTTCATCCAGCAAAAGCTCACTCACCCTTCCTGACCTACATGCAAAGTAGCCTCCTTTGGGTGGCCTTCCCTGATTCCTCAGGCAGAGGGAATTAGTTCCTTGCTCTTCTCTGTACCTCTGCTTCTTTACTCAATGTCAATTATGTGCAATATCAATCAATATCAAGTTATGTTGTAATTATTATATCCATGAAGATGTGGTTTTTCAAGAATAGGAATTACATGTTAAGACAAACCATTCAGTGGGTGCTGCCTATATGCTAGACAATAATACTTACATAATTTTTACTTCATATGACAATCCTGCAAAGTACAAATGAGAAAGGTGAGAAAAACATTTTACAGATGAAAAAACTAATTCTCTGAGTGTTCAAATAAATTCCTGAGGTCATGTAGCTGGTGAGCTATAAGCAGTAGGACTCTAAAGTCAAGACTTTTTAAAAACAAACTATATCACTCCCTCTGTTTTGCTTCTTTGTATTTTCTGGCACATATTCAGTACTCAAAAAATAAGTGGATATCATTTCTACTCATTATAAATACCTTGAGAACAGGACCATGTCGTTTACTTTGAATTCATCCCTGAGGCTGCCTCAAGGTATGTATCCTCTAAGCTCTCCATAAATATTTGAACGATATATATGTTTTAAAAAAAAAAGTATGAACAGATTCCATGCTACAAAGCCTATATAATTATCATGTGACTGTTAGAAACAAGTAGATCTGTTTGTCGGTCACTACTACAGAAAGAAGAGCTCTGCATCAAATACATCAAAAGGAAATCCTACCCCAACATTAAAATGCATAGTCATCAGCAACCTCATCCAACTGGCAGGCCATTCAGTATTTTATAAGTACATTTTTCAGGTATCAAATCCTGGCAGACCATAGGATAGCCTAAGGATATGGCTTTACTTCAAACCAAATATCCCATCGTCCTTAACAGAGACTCTGGTAGTGTTGAACAGCACTCACTCTAACAATTTTCCATGCCAAAGTCATCTCTTGTGTAGAACTCTGGAATCTGGCCCAATTGCATGTGGAAGAGCTTGATAAGAGTCCACATTTTTTGAGGAAAATATTGACTCTAACACTACCTGTGGACCTTTCCAATGACTCCATATGCTGAAGTCAGTTTGTTGTCAACACAGCAAACACTCTACTAGCTTCTCCTTCTTTCTCTCTGGAAGAGAGTATAAATCCAACTTTTAAAGTTTCAAAACAAAATGACAGCTTAGCTCCCCACACCTGTATATACTTTAGATATGGGATTTTTATGACAGGCAATTGGCCTACCTGCCCCATAGTTACCATGGTCATTTCTGTGATAATTCAATCATTTTAATAGCCTGTGGTTTGGCCCTGGCCTAATCCTCCATTATTTGACAGCTCATAGAAACTGTTTGATTGTCACATGTAGGGTTCATTCTGATTTTTCAGGTCCTATTCCTACATTGTTAGGTGATCAAAAAGCAAAATTCCTAGACCATATTATCGTCCAAATTTATTCATTCATTCAACAGACATTTGTTGAGTACCTCCAAAGAGCAGTAGAGCACAAGGGTTGGGAACTTAGACTCTTGAACCAGACTGTCTGAGTTCAACTTCTAGCATCGTTACCTACCTACTAGCTCTGTGACCTTAGGCAATTTACTTAACCTCAGAGCTTCACCTCTGTCCCTCATCTATTAAAGGAAGATAATAACAGCACACATTCCAAAGGGCTGTTTTTAGGCTCAAATAAATTATTAGATATAAATGCTTAGAAGAGCTTCTGGTATTCAATAAATTTTAGCTATTACTATTACCATTATCATGATGATCTTTCTATTATTATTATTACTACCGTAAGTCAAACAGTGCAGAGATGGTGTGAGGTGCTAGGGATACAGGACACACGGTTCCTGCCCTCACGGAGCTCCTGTCTAGTGAGGAAGACAGACACTAAACAATGACACCAGTGGGTGATTGCACATAAACTATGGTAGGTGATCTAAAGGAAAGGTACAAGGTGCTCTGAAACCCTATAACAGAGGACCTGCCTTGGTCTGGGTGGGAGATGAAGGCTTCCCTGATGAAATGGAAACTGGAAGGATGAGTAGGGTTAACTGGAGGAAGGTGAGTGGATGTCTGGGAAGACCATTCCAGGCAGAGGGAACAGCACACGCAAAGGCATATCTAGTATGAAGTGAAAGGTCAGTGTGACTTTAGGCCTGAGAAGCTGCCGGCAGTAAATGTTGAACGTGCAGACTTCTCTTGAGGTTGTCGACAGAACGACTATACTTGAATAGTGTCTTTTTGAGCTATAGCTCTAAAAAATAGTTTAATTCTACAAATAATTTTGTATGTTACTTTTTTTTTCCACTGTGACCCAGCAAGGAGAGCTATATACATAACATGTACTCCCTTTCAGTCTAACCACAAATAAAGTCTGGGTTTAGTTTACTAACTGGATCAATTAGGTCATCTCAAGTGCCTTGTAACATCTACCCCCTTACTCACTTTATAAGATTCTACTCTTGTCCTATTTTTCTTTATTTTCTTTTGAAATGATAAAGGGCTCTTAAGTCCTTTTGGAAGTTGGCAGGATATACATCTCTAAATATGTAAAATAAAATATATTGATTATGAACAGCTTAGAGCCTGGTTAGAGCCTGGTTCCAGAGAGAGTATATGGTTGAAAGTACTCTGGGACCCCACAAGGAAGAAGAACCTTGAAAGAGATTGTTCACAACCTGTCATTGGAATTGCTTTCCATTTGAAATTGCCAATGTTATGACTCAGGGGGAAGGAGTTGTGGAGGGAGAGGTGTCCAACATCACCCATTTACATTGGCTTTCTTCGTTTTAATGTTGCCAGGTTTAAACGCAAACAGTGTGTTAGCGCTTCGGAGCTTCTAGAAGAGAAGGAGGTGTATGCTGAGCCTCCTGGATTTGTTTGGTTTGTCAGATGTTTTCTGGGGTTGCTTTTTCAAATAGCTGATGCATTTGTCTGCAGGACAAAGAAATGAAAACAGAGTGAGTTTTGTTTGTGGGCCTGTGAGCCTGGCCTCATGGGTTACAGCTTCCAGAACAGTCTAACGTTAACCTGTCTGAAAGCAGCAGGGAGAAAGCAAAATTCTTTGGCCATACTTCTGGCTTTTCCATCAGCTCTCCACATCTGGCTCTCCTCCCTGCCACCAATTCCCCACAATCATTCATTCAACAAGTATTTACAGAGCACCTCTTAGGATGCCAAGTACTTCACTAAGGGCTGCAGATAGTGTGAAAGGAAACGTTCTCCCTGCTCTGTCTCTCCCCTGCCTTCTTTCCACACCCCCAAAATGAACCCTTAAAAATAGACATGCTCCTTCCAGCACTTCCTTCTCAAGCAAAAAGGAGACAAGAGCAGATTTGCCCAACTTAAAAGGAGGACTGTACGAACAGCCCCACAATGAAAAAAGCCCCAAAATACATTACTGCAAGGAGGTAGGGAGCAGTGAATGGGAACCACCTGCATATCTCTACCTTTTCCTTCTTTTATAATCTTCTGCTCCTAGTAGAGAGAATATGGAGACCTCATGCAGAATTGGAAAATTCTGAATTGAGAGGCCTGATTTGGAAATAAAGACACTGATTTTAATAATGAGAACTAACATCTGTATGGTGATTTAAATTTCAGTGAGAGCTTTTACATGCATAATATCAGTGAAAACTCAAACACCTCTGGGAGGCATGTTAGGATGGCCTTTTCCTAGTCATGGAATGGGGGCTCAGGGAGACTTGGTCCCACTACTAGAAATTAACCAATTGGGAGCTTTAACCCAGATCTTTGTTCCTCCCTCTCAAATCCAGGGCTTAGAGCAAGCACATTGCTGCCACGGTTGAGAAGAGGCTGCCTTGTGCAATCTTACAAATAATATCTTAACTCAGTCTTCTTTTTCTACACTACACAGGCAACATTCATCTTTATTTAAGGGGAGGAAAAATCCTGTGAAGAGGAATTACGATTCTCATCAAAGGAGGAGAAAATGGAAGTCAGGAAAAGTAAAGTAAGTTGCCTCAGGTCACATAGCTAGAAGTAGTAGAGCTGGAATTTGATCCCGTCAGTTGATCTGATGCCATGGCCCTGCTCCCCTGGCAGCAAAGGTAGACATGTCTGCGACCATATAAGTAACAAAAATACAGCACTTAAGCCAAGAGCCCTGGGTTTGAGTTTCATCTATGCCACCTTCTAGCGGTGTGACTTTGGCCAAATCAGGTAACCTCTCTGATTCTTCATCTATAAAATCAGGAAGGTACAGTTGTTAATGTGGATTAAGTAAAATAACGTGTGTGCACAAAGTGTGCATACTCTAAAACTCTACACAGGGCATGGAGGCTCCCAGAAGACAGTGAGCAACTGCCCATAGACGAGAGAGAACACAGCGAAAAGTACAGAGAAATGGGAACAATTGACCTTCAGAATAGATGAACTTGGACTGAAATAAATCAGATGTTTCAATCCTGTGTCTCCCCAAACCACCCCAGACTTTAAGAGCCAATGGCTACTTTCAGGGACTAAAAGTAGCTGCAGAGCCTCAGGCAGACAATGATTCCTAAAACAGGTGCTTAGTGCTGGGGTAAAGGGGCAGCCTCCTTCTTCCCCTGGGAATGCTAGATGGCTTCACTGGCTGCATTCCCCAACAGCTGCTTAAACTTCCCAAGTGCTGACATTTTACCCAGTCCTTTATAATGCACTTGTATGACTTCTCTGATCCCATATCCACTTATTTGTAAAATCAGGAAGGTACAGTTGTTAATGTGGATTAAGTAAAATAATGTGTGTGCACAAAGTGTGCATACTCTAAAACTCTACACAGGGCATGGAGGCTCCCAGAAGACAGTGAGCAACTGCCCATAGACGAGAGAGAACACAGCGAAAAGTACAGAGAAATGGGAACAATTGACCTTCAGAATAGATGAACTTGGACTGAAATAAATCAGATGTTTCAATCCTGTGTCTCCCCAAACCACCCCAGACTTTAAGAGCCAATGGCTACTTTCAGGGACTAAAAGTAGCTGCAGAGCCTCAGGCAGACAATGATTCCTAAAACAGGTGCTTAGTGCTGGGGTAAAGGGGCAGCCTCCTTCTTCCCCTGGGAATGCTAGATGGCTTCACTGGCTGCATTCCCCAACAGCTGCTTAAACTTCCCAAGTGCTGACATTTTACCCAGTCCTTTATAATGCACTTGTATGACTTCTCTGATCCCATATCCACTTATTTTCCCTACTAACCAACCTACAGATTCTGGTTCTTTTTAAATTATCTAATGCATCAAGAATCAACTCATTTCCTCAACAAAATATCTATTGAGTACCTAGTATTTGCCAGAGCACTTTAGAAAAGAGGAATTGCCACATGACAACTTTAAAAACCACTGAAGACTTATACTTCACGAAGTGATAGAACACAAAGTATAACGCTGTCCAAGATCTTCTGGGTCATCTCTTTGCAAAATAATAAACAATTCATCCCTTGTGTTTGCATATTTTATATCTGGGATTGACTTGATTATTTTGCCTGGCCTTTCTATGGCCATCAACATTCTCCACTTTCCTAAAGCCTAAATTAAGTCCTTTTTAAAGACAGCTTCATTGTCCTACTTCATTTTAGGGAAGAAAACACTAGAGAGCTCTCAGATTACTGGGTTCCCCCCCAAAATATGGTAATGCACAGGATCTTCTTAGTATCAACATAAACACATATAATTAAATCACACTGCTCTGAACAATTTAACAAAGTGCATTCTGTCATGAAGGTAACCTTGTTCTTACATTTTTTCCACGTCTTTGGATAAATTTTAAAAAGCAAACTCAAAATTCCATTAAGAACTTTCATCTAGAAAAGGCCTTGTGAGCACTCACGAAGTTCAAACTGTACAGGATGCAGCTTTCGAGAGTGGTGTACTGTGTTTTTAACAGCAGCTAGATTTGTTCCTTTGAGAATACAGTTTGTACTGTGTTCTCTAAGCCTTCTAAATAAACCAAAAAAGAAGGAGGGGGAAAGAAAAAAAAAAAACAGAATTAACAAAATAATCCATTGCAGAACTAGGCAAGCTCGAGTATTCCCAACAACCAAGTATTCTCCAGCGTTCCCCGGGGGCTGGATACCCAGACTCTGTGTTCTCTAAGCCTTCTAAATAAACCAAAAAAGAAGGAGGGGGAAAGAAAAAAAACAGAATTAACAAAATAATCCATTGCAGAACTAGGCAATCTCGAGTATTCCCAACAACCAAGTATTCTCCAGCGTTCCCCGGGGGCTGGATACCCAGACTCTAGCTCCAGCACTCACTGAGTGTGAACAAGCAGCCTTCCCACGGGTTTGGCTCAGATCATTCTTTGTGTCCACCCTCCCAGGCACCTGGATGAACACACTAAGTCTTATCATTCTTACCCCGAGTCATTTAAGATCTTTGGATCATCTTGCTCAAAAGCTATTGTAATAAAAACCTTCAAGGTCCAATTCCTTCAATATGATCCTAACCGGCTTTTTCTTATCTCCCACTCCCTTCTCATGTTACCCAATATTTTGGTCCAGCTAAACTATTTGGTGTTTCTCAATTATTACCCAAAGTCTACTGCTGCTGATCCTGGTCCTTGCTCCTCCCTCTGCCTGGAACATTCTTCCTCCACATCTTCAGCCATTAAGCTTATAAAATCCTATCCATTTTTCAAAAGCCATCTCAGTGCTACCTTCTGCACAAAATCATTTGAAATCTTTCCAACCTGATGTGATTTCTACCTCTTTATCATCCCACCCCACCCCCATAGCATTTTGCCTTCTTATGTGACATTTCTCATTCCACCTATGATATTGTCATCTCCTTGAGAGCAGGAACCCCAGCTCTTTAGTACACGGCCTGTGATGCTGGCCCAGGACAGAGGCTCAATTCTGTGAGATTAGATATCATGCTATAGCACACCTTTTCTACTAGAACATATACAAATACTTTCTCCATTCTCTGGTCCTGTGGAGAGAATTAAGATTTGAGTATGTCATAGAGGAGCTAATTACACAGACTTGGAGAAGTCAGATTGGAGACTCTAGAGTGTAGAGAACCTGTCACAGCCTCAGGGTAAATTGTTGGCCCAGCAGATGTGTCTCGAGTTGCATTGCTTACTCTCAGTGGATAAAATACTTCAAAGGTGGCCACATCCAGGTCTCTTGGCCACACTGAGAATTTGGAGTCAGTGCAGTGTCCAGGCATTTTGATGAGGAAGAGAACGCTTAGAAGTGATTTTATGGCATGCTTTGCTGAAAAATGCTACCAAAAGTATTGCCCAGGAATATAGATATGACACTGAAACTGTTGTTACCTTAAAACCCACACCAGGAAAACTGCCTAGACTGATCAGAAGGGAGGGAGAGACAGTTCTGCCTCATTCTGACCAGATACAGCATATTTAATCACAATATCTCCAAACTCCCACATATACTAAGGCGTGGAGGATGGTGATTTGAACTGGGCTGTAGAAGACCGGGTTTCTAGCTTGGAATCTTACATTAAATAGTTGGGTAACCTGAGCCAAAATCACCTTACCTCTCTGGGCCCCATTTTCTCAACTCTACATTCTAATAACCCAAGATAAAATTTGGAAATGCTACAATTTATCTCGGTTTGACTACTAGTTCACATGTGGTTTGGTATAGCCTCCTCTCAGCTACTCATTCCTAAAGTATTAACCTCCTTTGGCTTTTTCTTTTATTTAATACCAAAGTTGCCCCACACCCTTTTTTTCCAGCACACTAGAGCCCTGTGGGGATATGACTTCCCACCCCACTAAATTCTGTTCCCGGTTACAATTCCGCTGAGAACCCTCACCCTTTCTGGGTCTCTTAAGATCAATACTCATTATGATGAAGCTGCTTTTTGGGTTTCAAAGGAATGAGAAGAGGAGTAGGGATTCTCTATGTCGAGGAGGCTCATGCTTGGGGGACAGCAGAATCCAGATCCCACCACTGCTTCTTCTTAATAACAAAACACAGGGAAGCCCAGCTCTGGGAGAATGCTGGTTCTTCACAGGCATTTGACATGAGAGTAAAATTCCACATGATTAAATGATAGGTCTCACTTACACCTAGAATGTTTTTATGAAGTGAAATAGGATTTCACAATCTAAGGACATAGAGGGTTCTGTATTTTCAAAAAGGTCTACTTTGGTATATTGCATTATGAGGATGTATTTAACTTTTAAATGAAATGTTCATTACGTGTGAACAAATAACTAAAAGAAGGAGAAAAGAGAAGCACATGATTCTGAGTTCACAAGAGTGAGATTTTTCTTTAAGAAGCAATTGCTTTATTATGACTTTCAAAGGTGGTAAAAAAAAAAAAGAAAAAGGATAAACATTAACATTTTTTGAATGTCTAGTTACCTGCTTGCTGAGTTCACAAGAGTGAGATTTTTCTTTAAGAAGCAATTGCTTTATTATGACTTTCAAAGATTGTAAAAAAAAAAAAGAAAAAGGATAAACATTAACATTTTTTGAATGTCTAGTTACCTGCTTGATCTTGTAATAATTGTGGTCAATATATTATGCTATTTGATAGTCACAAGAACCACATTTTCAACCCCATTTTAAATTTGGGGAAACTAAAACTAAAACAAACATCCAAACCCATGCCTATCTGACTTCAGAATCTCTGTTGTTTTTCCAACACCATGTTATAAATCCAGAACGTAGCCTCAAGAAGTCTTACATTTCAACCAACCCTCATTCTTCCTTCATGCTCATCCCTGCTCCAGGCATGACTATTTTTATATCATTGAGCTGGGTCTGTCCTGTTCTTAGAATCCTAAACGGCTTTGTGATGAACAGGTATTTCCATAAGTATCTAAATCCCTTTTGGTGCTATTTCAACTCGGTATTTTTACTGCTAGGTGTGACTCACTTATCCATTCATTCATATCCAAACCCAAACATACTTTCCAATCTTAAATCTTACTGTTTCCTTTCACGAATGTTTTAATTAGTATTCTTTGTTGTAAAATAACACGAGAAACTCAAACTAACTTAAGTGGAAAAGGGAAATTGCTCTAAGCACAAGGAGTGTTCTTGGACTCAAAGGCAGGAATCAGTCAAGCGTATGGAAGGTTCTGGATCTAGGCCTGAGAACTAATTAGATTCTCTCCATTCCTCAGCTCCTTTTTTCTGTACATCTGCTTCATTCATCCATATTTCTACAAATCTCCAGTCCTCATGGTAGAAAATAAGGGTGCCACGGCTTCTGTTTTCACACATTCCAGGTCCAATCATCCCCAAAGTATAAATAACTCTTAGACCAAGTTCGATCATCCCAAAGTCCCAGCATGGCTTTAATCATCTGTGTCTGGGTAGGGGGACCTGTCCAGGCCAAACAAGGGGTCCAGGAGGCTGCCAGGAACCACACTGCTGTGAGCTAAAAGGGAGACACAGTTGAGAGTCATTGTGAGCAGAACAGACATCCTAAAAAGCGTTCTCTATAGCAAAATCTATGCTGTATACAAGGTAAACTGTTCATATGATCTGCAATCCTCTTTGCCTAAAAAGCCCCTCCTCCTGCCTCCCCATGACCCCAGCCTCCACCCCCACCCCTGCTCTATCACTCTTCAGGCTCCTGCATTTCCTCTCTCCCTACCAGTCTAGGTTCCTTGAGAACTGAATTCATGTTTGATTCACCTTTGAATGCCTGCAAAATTCAGTAAAATATTTAATGAATGATAGAGAAATAAAATAATTTCTCAGGGGAGAAGATACTTTTTCCTCTGATAAAAACTGAAAAAAGAGTTTTTTAACTTTTCAGCTTATTTCCTTTCTCTTTTCAAAGATAAACTATTCCTTAGGTATTATCTACATTTTATAGCTAAACATAGCAAAACCCAGATTGTCAAAGAATCGGGGTGGCTTAGAACTAGAATTGATGACTCTGACTTCGAATGTGATTGAAAACCGATGTAACAGTCACTGCTTATTTATTTATATCTTTTAAATATGTATTGCCAATATGATCTTGTGGAATATGTAGCTTATAACCAACCTGTAAAACACCCATAAAAAAATGGAGTTAACTTAAAAACAAACAAACAGAAGAAACAAAGATAAACTATTCTTACCCCTTTGCCTCTTGAGCTCAATTTTAAAATATTGTGGTTCTTTTCTATGAAACTGAACCATGTCCTGTGACATTAGCCCTATGACAGAAGCCCTATGTCAGTTAGAGTAGTGACTGGGAAAAAAGAAATGATATCCAAATTGGGTAATTTGAGACTTTAATAAAGGGGCTGTTCATAAAATTGTGGGCAGAGTTTAAGGAAACCAAACAGAGATGGATGGTGCAGTATTCCTGGGCTCGCC
>NW_007729151.1:34308-35214 GCF_000696425.1 Galeopterus variegatus
GAGGAGGTAGCTGTGTAGTGAGAGCCACCAAACAGGAGCCCTCAGACAGTGAAGCCAGTCTGCAGTGACTCAACAGGGAGGAAGCCAGAAGAATAAGTACCCCAACCTTACTTTCCTCCTTCCCTCTGATCGCTTGCCAATACATACCAGTGACCAAACCAAACGGGAAGACCGAGGACAAAGAGAGCACGTTGCTGAAGCCCACACAGGTCAGCCTCCTGAGGCCGAACGGAGCAGCGTGGAGATCAGATCTGGAGGAGCAAACAGGCCTTTTCTCCACTTCTTACTTCATAGACTCTCAAACGAGGCACAGTCATGCAGCTGGTCCAGCCCCACTAACCGAGGCTGCAGAGGAAAAATTAATGCATTTCATTTTAGGATTGGACTCATGTAAACTTTTAGGAACTCGAATAGCCTTATCCAGCCAGCCTGGCCATTATTTTTCCAAACAGGATTTTTGTGTTAAAACTACAAGAGATCAAGAGCAACAGAAATGCCCATCACTACACACTTCAGTTGTAACACATGCAACTTTCATGCCAAATATGAGCCTTAGGGTAAATTGAGGGACAGGAAACCTGAGTTGAAGTCCTGGCTCTGAAATTTACTGCTAGCTAGGTGACTCTGGACTGGCCCGTCCACCTGCCGGGAGCTCATTTTCCTTCCATCTGTAAAACTACCTTGCCTCTTCCAACTCCACCATCCTGGTTTCTAATTTCTAATTTCCTTTGCTTCAAAGGAAGACCAGACTTCAATGTGTGCATGGTGGTGTAAGCATTGCAGCATCCTCGTCCTCCCAGGTTCTTCATTGGATTCTCTGAGCACAAGAATGTGGATTTTTTCGGTGAAGAACTATAGTTTTTTTTCATCACTTCTCCACTCACTCAAGTACAGTGGTTTGCATAT
>NW_007729151.1:36040-52213 GCF_000696425.1 Galeopterus variegatus
AATTTTTTTTGTTATTGTTATTTGTTTATTTTTCAATTGTACATTTTTTATAGGGGACAGTTTGTTGTTTCAATATATGTATATATTGTATAATGATCCAGTCAGAATAGTTAACTTATCTATCACCTAAATATTTATCATTTTGCTGTGGTTGTAGCACTCAAGATCCTCTTTTCTGGCTCTCTTGAAATATACAATACAATATTTTTAGCTATAGTCCCTCTAGAGTATGTTTGATTTTTTATTCTTCTTTTTCATTCTTTCAAAAAAATTTCAGAGTATGCCACAAAGGAGAGAACAAACTAGGCAAAGAGAACAAACAGTAATTGATTCACAATCATTTGTCAATTGTTTTTAGATCTGTTCTCACTTTTAATCCCCACAGCAACCCTTTGAGGTGGATTTTGTTGAAAGCTCCATTTTACCAACAAGGAAACAGAAACTCAGAGAAGGTAACTTGTCTGAAACTAGTGTTGGAAACATGACTCAAACCCTGCTTTTGTTGAATCTGAAACCCACACTCTTTTTCTTTCACTACTCTGCACATGCTGTTCGATTTAGAGGTTTGGGAATGAACGCTGATCATCAACCTTTGTCTTGCCTATGAGGACATCCCAGTAACCTTCTTGAAACCTGCATCACTTCCAAACCTGCTGCCTGCTCCTATCCCTAATGAAGCCTCCCACCTTCCCTGGCATTCCTGCCCTGCCCACCCCGTGCTCACGATCTGCACAACAGAAAGATGACATGCATTGCTGGGCCTGGACACAACCCTCCACATCGCAAAATGGTTTTACTGGCTTTTTAATAGCATTTCCTCGCTGAACCTCTGGGCAGTAACATAGCATTCTGATCCTTGGGGTACAGTTTAGAAAATGGAAGGAAACCTGGAAAGGTTGAAACTTGCCCTTTTGTCAGAATGTAAGCTGGTGGCAAAGCCTCCTGTCAGCTTTTTCTCCCTCTCCTCCTTCCTTGTTTCAACAGGTTAAAATATGCCCAACCCTAGGATAGAAATGTGGCTTGGGTAGGAAGCCTAAACTAAGGAAAAGGAAAAGAGGAGTGAAGCAGTCAAGCACAGAAGATATTGCTAAGGAGAGTCGGATAATTCTTGAAAAGGAAATACTTCGGAATGGACACCAAGGAGAGTCCTTCAATAAAAATTGCTGGAAGAAATAATCTGGCAGCAACATGGAGGGAGTAGCTCAGTTGCAATGGCCAATCACTCAGACTTTAGAGTGTGGAGTGAGATCAATAGCACTGGACCCAGATGTCATATGGACTGGGCTGGTTTGAAGCACAAGACTTTTACCTCAAACATGTCTTGGTTGAAACACCCTCCACTAGCCATTAAGTGTCACTGGGCATGACATATGTATATAACCGAAATATCTCTGCTTTGATAATCTTCACCTGCATGAGAGTGGCACCCAACCCTACTTTCCTCCTGTATTTCTGTGAATCTCTAATAAGATGCCCAACATGTCTACAAACCAGCATCATTTCCAATGTCCACAGAGCTCTCTCTCTCTCTCTTGCTGACGCTTCCTCTTGTTTGTGCTACTGTCCACAAAGTTCCCAAGAGAAGCTTACCCCTACTTCTGCCCATCTTGAGAATATCGAGATGCAGGCCAAGCAGTGTCTGGAGGCTCCCAAAGCCAGACTGACCTTTCTCACCAACATTATACCATATGTTGCCACCCAAGCCCCAGAGAAATCTGCTTGACTCAGAGTCTCATCAATTCTGTCTTGAATGGCGTAAGTTGGCTTTTATGTCCACCTGCAAACCACAGTACCAAGACCCAGTCCATTGGAACTTGCTGAAGAATGCAGTGAGGTGCTGTAGACTTTCTAACAAGACAACATTTCTTGAGCTCCATGTTAAATATTTGTTATTTTGCAAATATTTAGTTAATAACAATTATGTTCCAGCCCTTGGCCAGTGTTACCCCTAGTAATGCAAAAGTTAGAACAATATATTTCAACTTTTTCTTCATCTCAACATATCTCATGGTTGTCCCCAAACACTCCTTCTTACACATATTGATTCACTTACTATGGGCATAGTGATACCCAGCTAAAGAAATGTTCCCCCCAAGAGAAAGGGGAATGTGTATTCTCATTTGAAGATGCCTCTCAAGCAATTCTAATGAGAAAGGATAATGTGTTCTCTAGCCTGACAGCCTCCTCCCACCCTCACAATGTTGAGAATCACAACATTTCCCCAAAAGACCATTTCAATGAGAGGCATTAAGGTCTTCATTTATAAGTGGAAAATAATGCAAAACCAGTGAGAATTGGGCCATGGGCAACAGAGCACAGATTCTCCTTGATATTGCTTCCTTCATGAAAAATATTTAAGAAGACTCAACCCTCTTTCAGGGGAAGCAGAGGATTCTAGAAACATATGTGAGCATCTAAGCTCGGCCTCTGCCATGCACAGAAGCACACCCAGATTCTTGCTGACAGGTATGGCAGAAGGAGCAAAAGAGGTGCACGTGTGCTGCCCCAAGTTACGCCTCTTGCCCACAATAGTATATTTTAGATGACTTTCAATGTTTCAAGGATGTGGATGTGGTCATTATTTCCCTGTACTCTGAGATGATCCAATAGAGATTTTCAGTAGTTGGTGTGGTTCGCCTGGAATAGCATTTCACCTTCCCATACCACAATGTAAAGCTCGTGAAGAGCCATCAGAAAGGAAGGTGCTGCACCACCTTTATCAATTGAATAGTGGGCTTAGCCTGAGTGATTACACAGAAAGCCACACTGTGGAAAAGAGGAAAACACGATCACCTTCTCTGATCCCTTTTGGTGTCTGACCTCACACACCATGGCATCATAAAACAGGTCTCGCCTACACCAGAGTCTTACTTCTCAAAGCTAGACCACTATAGGTCGTCAAGTTTTTTAGAAATATTATCATTTAAATATCTCGTAAGTTCTTGAATACATTGCAAGTTGCCTTGTTACTGTACTGATAGTGCGCTCAGGGGAAGTCAATTATAGAGAAGAATAGGGTGGAAGCAATTCTATCAGCTCACTCAAAAATTAAAACATGTTGGGAAAAGAGAGCAGGCTATGGAGTTAGGCAGATGTGCATTCAGATCCTCACTAAGCCACTCTCTAGCTGAGGATCTTCAATAATTTGTCTAACTTTTCCACGACTCTGTTATCAATATCTACCTTACAAGGCTGTAGAAGCTAAATAGAAATAATGTATGTAAAGTTGCTGGGCACAGTGACTGACACACAGCAAGGACTCAATATATTATAGTAGTTAGAGGAGAGGGAGTAATAGAGAATCAACAGTAGTATCTTACAATAGTAGTGGTAGTTATCAGTATTACTCACCTTAGAGGAAAGATGGTGTCATCTTAGATGACAGCCAGAGTCGCATAATGGAGTTTTGAATTCAGGACTGTCTGGCCCCAGAGCCAGTATAGGGGCTGCCTAAAAGATGTAGAAGTAAAGTCATAGTATAGAAAGAGAGTACAGTAGAGTGATTAGACTAGCTCTGAAGTCAGACGGGCTTGAATTCAAATCCTAACTCTGCCATTTTCTAGTTGTCTAACCTTGCAGAAACTCTGAGTTCAGTTTCTTCACCCCTAAGATCGGTTTACGGACACATAACTCAAAGAACCTTCAAGATAATTGAACAAGATCACAGAAAGTGTTGGGGTTTTCTTTCTTTCTTTTTTTTTTAACCATGCTTAGCACATAGAAAGTGCATGAAAAATGGTGTATATTATCATGATCATGTCATAAGAAATAGGGTGAAGCCCCCAATCTGATGCCCCCCAAAACAATGGTACCATTGGTCATAATAGAGCCAGTGTGGGGTGGTGAGAGAGAGACAGCACTGTAGCGACCAAGGGAACTGAAGAAAGCCCAGAAGAGACAGTGGCAAAGGAGGGGAGGGCATAGCACAGTCACACACCAGAGGGTAAAGCAGCGGGAAGGCCCAGGCCATTTAGCCTAGGCCAGTTGCCCATATTGAGGCCAGAGTGAGGGTACCAGTTGTAGTCCAGGAAAGAAGCCAAAGGTCAGAGCTGAAGGCCTTTGTAGGAGCTTAAGTTGGAAAACAGGACAAGGAGACAGATGGCAGGAAGATGAGGAATGAGCCATTCAGCAGCATCTGAGGCAGATTAGGGTGAGTGGTAGGCTATTCAGCCCAGAGTCTGTGACCCATGAGGGCATGTCAGGGCTGCATGTCCATGTGAGCCAGCTGTGCAGGGTGAAGGGCTGGCGATGGCTCAGAGGCAGCAAGTAGGACAGGGCAGGGAACAATCTGCTCAGCATTAGTGCCGATGGGAGCAGTGGCGTCAGCACGTCAAAGGCAACAATTCCCAGCCCACAGCATCAGGAATGAGCTGTAGAAGCCCGAAAGCCAGGGCACTGGGGATCAGCACCAGCCACTTAGACAGGAAAACTGGACAGTCAAAGATAGATGGCATGCGGCACTCCAGGGTCCAGCCAGGGAAACAGATGAGGAGAAAGGAGGGACTGAGGAGAAGCTGAGCTATTCGTTGTTGACCTGCTTCCCATTGATCGATCCCCCAGGCTTCTGTGGCCAGGCAAAGGAGGATTCATTTACTTAGACATTTAATTAATCTTTATTGAATTATTACTCAGTGCTGGACATTGTTCTAAGCATAGAGGATATGACAGTAAAAAGACAGACATGGTCCTTTTTTCTCAAATAGCTTTTTTTTTTTTTTTTTTTGAGAAAGTACAGACAATAAATAGGCAGACAGATAAAATCATTTCAGATGGGGAAAAGTGCTATAAAGACAATTGTAAGGGTAATGTGACAGAAAGTGATGGGAATGGGTGGTTGGAAGGCTTCTTTAGACAAGGTAGTGAGGAAAGGTCATCTGAGAAGGTGATAGTTAAATTGAAACCTAAATGACAAGAAGGACACAGCTCCATGCAGCCCTGCAGGAGGCATATTCCAGCACATAGCTCCCTTCCCCCTAATTCCCCAAAGTCAATGTCAGAAGATGAAGCAGAAAGCAGCATCTCTGTGGCACTTCTTTCCTTCTTAGATTTTCTCCCAGCCTGCAATTGATCTGGAAACTATTTGTCCATTTGTCTCTTTATTCATTCAACATGTATCGAGTGTCTACCATGTGCTAGGTACCATGCTAGGCACAGGGATTGTAACATAATATAGACACTGACTCCTGACCACAGGCTAAGGATCAGCCAGTGAATGAATCCAAATATTGGATACAAGAAAAGGACTCACTACTTAATATTTACTCCATTTAGATCGAAATTAGACTAGGGATTATACACAAAAGCCAAGATATTGAAACAACCCAAATGTCCATGGACAGATGAATGGATAAAGATAATGTGATGTACATATGAGATGGAATATTTTTTTCTGCTGTATAGCATGGTGGCTATAGTTAACAATACAGTGTCGTGCACTTAAACATTTGTTAAAAAGATAGATCTTGTTCATGTTATGTATTCTTACCATCAAAAAAACAAACAAACAAAAAAACCAAAGGGACACAAATTTTTGGAGGTGTTAGACATGTCTATTATCTTTATTTTGGTAACAGAACAGTGTCATGGGTTTTGATCTATGTGCAAACTCATGAAATTATACACATTAAGTCTATACAGTTCTTTGTTTATCAATTATACCACGATGAAGCTGTTTTTAAACAATTTAACTTAGGAATAAGTGTATGTGCACACATGTGCATGCACATGTGTGTGCTATTTGTATGTTTATCCAGACAAAAATATACCTGGAGGCATATGAGCTCACAAACAAAAAACAAAGTCTCTTCCTATATTTGGCTGAAGCAGGCATAAAGAAATCTTGCTGCGTGGTGAAAGTTACTTCCACACACTCAGCCAAAACAAGACTTGCTAAACTCTGAAAAGCAAAGGACTGGATCTGAGATAGTAATTCTGCAGCAAGTTTCATAATGAGGTAAAAATACAGAAGAGAAAAACAATGACCTCAGCAAGGTAATTGCCAATAGGTGAACAAACGAAGCAGACAGAATACGTGCAGCAATTTGGCAGTCCTCGAGGGGAGGGGATGACTCGCGTGGCTAAGGCCAGTGTGGCACCAGCAGTAGTTACAGTCCAGCAAAACAGATTAAAATTGCTTATCCAACTGTTTCTGACACTCACGCTCCTCACCGCCTAAAGGTATTCTTGGCAGGGGCTGGGGGGCAGGGGGGAAAGAGGCACAGAGAGTCAGAAGAAAGGTGACAGGCTGACAGGAAGGAGAATAAGGGTATCTTTTTTCCAGCCTTCAAACATTCCAAATGATCTTTCTTAACTAAAAATTTTCCTGTGTGGATTTATGCCCCAATGGCAAGCAATGTCCAAGGAGTCAGGAAACTTTGTTTTTGTTTGGGCTCAGCCAGGATCTCTGGGCTGCCGGCATGTTTTTTTTTTATTTTAAGAAAGTGGCTGTATTTTAGCCAGGGAGCATGTTTTGAGCAGAGGTTTTAAAGTGCCATCTTCCAGAATGGTTTAGTCCAAACTGGACACAGGAAGGGAGCTGGATGAAATGAAAGACCTAGAGGTGTCTTTCCCAGAGCTCGGATTCTGTGAAAACAATCTTCACAAGAAGGTGCAAATACCTGCAACCTCTCCAATTTGCCAGAATTTGGAATTGATCAAGTGATAATGAAAACCACACAGGTACGGGGCTGTGGGCTTGCAGAGGATTCTTCCCTCAGAAAGTTCTTGGCTAGAACCTGGAAAGAACACTACCACATTTTTCTTGGCTTTTTATAGGGTGTTGATCCAAGGATCTGTTTTTACATTTGAATGCGGCAGTCAACTGTAGCATAATAGATTGCAGACCTTTGTGAAAAATCACTGTGAAGGCTTCAGCAGGGAACTGTGGGCTGGCTGCAGAGAACTGCACTGTCAGCAGGTTAGGAACTGGGCACTTGTCCATGTTTTCCTTATTTTTAAAGGAGTCATTGACCTTCCAGGGGCCTGTATTGAAATGGGGGAACAAAAATGCTGCCAGACATGGCAGGATTGGAAGAGACCTCTTTCTGAGACTGGAAAGGGCTTCATTTAGTCTCTTTACTGTCATGGAAATTCTGAGTGTGACTTAGAGGCCTCCCTGGCTCTGAGCCAGGTGGAAAGGTTTGGAAAAAAAGCAGAGACTCATCTGGGGAGTGAGCAGGGTGGGAAAGCAGCTGCCCTGGCACAGCCCCCAGAGGGATGCAAAGAGTCCCACTGCCTATTGTGCAAAGGCAGTTTCAGAAGTCCCTACAGTTTTGGATGAAGGTGACAGCCAATGTCACTGTTCCAGGGTGGCCAGGCTTAATAAGCATGCTAGGAACTTGTTAGAAGTTGCTCTTGTGGGAGGCACCATCTAACATGCTATTCATTCATTCGTTCATTCATTCATTCATTCATTCATTTGTTTATTCATTTAGTCATTCATTCTGCAAACAGTCCTTAAGGGCACACTGTATTTGAGACACACCTTGCTCAGCACCGAGAATACAGGCACAACAAAAATAGTCTCTGCCTACTATTCTGCAGGAAAAGTCCAGCAAAAAGAGCTACTGTGCTATAATGGTTAGGCAGACCAGAGCCGCCTTGGCAGAATTAGAAGATCTGTCTCAGATCGTCCCCACACATGCCCTCCCCTGGGCACCTCAACTCATTTTGGTGATCACTGCTGGAATTCCTGCTAACCTTGTGCTAAGGAGAGCTCAGTCCCCCCATATTATGGGCCCACAGAATCCAAGTGAGTTGGTGCTCTCCCAGGTTCAGAAACTCACTCCTGGTCAAGTGCAAAGGATGTATGAGTTACAACTTCTCCCCTCTCCCAGGGAGATTTGCATTGTAAAGAGGATTATCACCTCAGCTAAAGGCAAGGCTCCCTGGTACAGGCTTTCAGGCAGAAGCAGGAAGAGTAGGGAGTGTCTGAGGAGCAGAAGACTGCCTTCCTAGAAACACAGATGTCACCCCGGGTAGGCAGGCTGCCCATTCTGGGCTTTAGGCTGCTCTGGAACTGAAAGGGGGTTGGAAGCCATCTGGCAGGGTAGAAAACATAAAGCCCATGGCAAGCAGCCACCAGAGCCTTGCTTTCCTGGGCTGGCCTTCCTAAGCCCCCCACAGGCACAGGCTTGTTTTCTGCTAAGCTCTCTGGGAGTCTAAGAAGGGGTTTAGGTGAATGTGTGGGGGTGGGGAGGGGGGGTGGGGGTTACAGCCTACAGAGAAACAGCACATGGGGAAAGCGTGTGAGATAAAGAGGTCAGAGAAAAGCTGCAAAGCCAAGGCGTGTGAGAGCCGGCTCTGGCAGGCCTCCAGAGCCGCTATTATTTTTTTCTGGTTGATAATCACAGTGCTTGAAGATGAAGAATACCTTCAGAGCTGGGGGAGGGGAAGAGCTTGGCTCACCACAAGGCTTGTTAACACCAGGCAAACAGGATTGTAATTAATCATCAGGGTGAACTTGAGCCACTGGAATGAACACACAACCGTATAATGCTCTGCCTGGTATCTTTATTTCAGGGAAGTTTGAAACTTTGAGGATGCTCTTCTGAACAAGATTCCCACCACCACTGCCCTCCTTAACTCAAATGAAGCTTCCAGAGTGAAGCCTAGCAACTGTATTGTCATGTTTCAACTTTATAAATTTAATCTAGTGACTTCTAGATCTCATTAGCTCCAACATTCACTCTGGTGGAGACAAACTGAAAGAATTCAAAACATCAGACAACTTAAGTTATTAGCTTTTATGTGCACCAGTATAAACATATATATTTTTTCTTCCAGCTGCTATACCTTTCTTGTCATTGGGTTAGAGTTAATAGAAACAATTCTCATGAAAAGGAAATCTATTTTTAAAAAATATATGTTAATTCAGGCATTGCCTGAGATGAAGGTTAGTTTTATGCTATATGTGAAGAGAAGTTTGCCAAGAAAATGTGGACGGTAAACAAAACTCTGGCCCAATTTTGTCTAGCCTACTTGAAGAAACACATATTTTAAGAACTGTAGTAGCCCCCATTTACATGGAAACATTTTTTATGCCCCTTACAAAGTATTGTTATCTTTTCTTAAAAATTGATTCTCAAAGGACCTATAGTTGATAACACATTTTTAGCTTCATTTTCATTATCCTACACATTTGAAATTCATAAAAATGCTTTTCTTTGCAAATATTTCCCCCAATTTAACTTGAATTAATGATGTCAGTATATGTTAGCATTTGTTTGTAATCTGGTAGTGCTAAAGGAAGGATTGGATAGATGAATGAGTGAATCTAGAATAAGCTCTACCTGATTTATGTCCTTATTTTCCTCACATACAGGCCTCCGGGTCTCAAAAGATTCCCTGGGACCTAGAAAGGATGTCCATTCCTCTCAAGAATTCTTCACTTCCACCCATGACTGAATAGCACAACTCACCAACTCCAGGCCTGTTTCGGGGTTCTGTGAGCAACCTCTTTTCCATCCTACCACTTGTGCCTACCTTGGCCTTTTTTTTTTTTTTTTCCATTTAAATTTGACTCTGCTCTGGGTTTACCTCCCTAGGATTTGGCCCCTGGGATTTGAAATAAACACATCGGCCAGCAGACTGATTTTTTATTTAAACTCGGCTTTGATTCTTAACTAATCCCACTTGGCTTTGACAGCCTGATATTTTTCCACAACTTTTGGTAAGTAGAGGTCCACCCTTGCTCCCGCCAGCCCAGCCCTATTCTCCCTCACCCACCCCTCCCAAGGCCAGATTGCTAGGGAGGCAGCAAGATTAGACAGTCTCCTGACAAGCTCTCTGGGGAATACTTCATCTCTGATGTAGGTAAACTCCTACCAGCTGCTAAATATTTGGTCTCAAATCTAGATAGCTTTGGATTCAGCACAGCTTTACTTCCAAAATATGTAATTAAGGCTATTTAAGGAGGCATGGTGCTCTGCTACTTGGTTGTAGAAGCTTCCACTCCAAAGTAAAATGACTGATGATTTCTGTACTAAAATCTTTCTATATTCCATCCCTTTTTTTCCCTTTGAAAGAGCAGCATTTCTTTTATTTAGCCGACAGTCTATTTTTTCCCTTGACTTTTCAATAGATCCAAACATTCTCCATTAGTCTAATTCTACCTTTAATTTAATATTTCCCCAAATTTTCCATGAAATTTCTCTTAAAAGTATTTTTTATATTTTATTTACAAAATAAGAACAACACAAAAATAAACATCCATAATGCTACCATTTTTTTTGTATATAAAATAGGAAGTAAATACAACAAAAAGTATATATCTTGGTATAAAATATGAAGTAAAGCCCCTACTCTTACCATAGCTCCAGGTGACTTCCTGGATAAGCTCTGATAAAGGCTAGTGGCTTTCCTTGCAGACTGTTTTTGGGCTTACACAAACACATATAAATGTTTTCAAGCCAAATACTGAGTTTTCTTTGATTCCTTTTTGCCTCTTACCACACATGTTGTGGTCTGAATCGTGCCCCTCAAAATTCCTTTGTTGAAGTGCTAACTACCCGTTACCTCAAAATGTGATCACATTTAGAAATAAGGTCATTAAAGAGGTAATTAAGTTACAACAGGTTGTTAGGATGGGCCCTAACCCAATATGTCATGTGTCCCCTATAAGAAAAGGAAATCTGGATACAGACATGTGCATACACAGAAGGAAAATCAGGTGGAAGATGCCAGAAGAACATGGCCATCTACAAGCCAAGGAGAGAGGCCTTAGAAGAAGCCAACCCTGCCAACACTTGGATCTCAGACTTCTATTCTCCTGAACTGTGAGAAAATAAATTTCTGTCATTTAAGCCACCCAGCCTATGGTATTTTGTTATGGTTGCCCAAGCAAACTAACACACCACATATGAACCACCAGGAAATTCTGGTGACTCTTTTTCCAACATCATTCTAAATTCATTCCATTCCATTTTTTGTACCTTCACCACCATACTCAACAGATGCCTCTGTAATTTCTCACTGGTTGACTGTGAAAAGCCCCCAAGCAGTCTCTTCACTTTTAATTGCAAGCAAATATTAGACTCCAATTCTAGTAAAGTTAAGCAGAAAGGGGATTGTTGAAAATCTACTGGGAATTTCATGGAATTTGTGAGAAAGCAGTAGAACTAGCCTCAGAGATTGGCAGTTAGATCAGGTTGCTCTTCTATTTTAAACCTTTCAATGGCTTCCCATCGCCCTTAGAATACACACGCCCTGGGCTACCAGATCCCCTGTGGGAGACCTCCAGAGCCGGAAATCCATCACCGGAGGGTCAAACAGGATCAACATAGAAGTCAGGCTCATGCACTTGCTGCGTTGATGCCAACAGAGCCCAGGAATGGAGATGCCCTTCACACACTCCTCTTCACATGCGTGGAGGTCCAGATGTCTGCATTTGGGCCTTGCTGCTTCTGGATGGCTTAGTTAAAAGCATTTTAAAACTCCAATTTAATTAACTAATTTAAATCCTGTTCAGTTTATTGCCTGTGCACAATGTACTCTAAACAGGTCCAGGAACTAATGACTATCTTCAGCATAATCACAAACATTTGCATAGTGGTTCACAGTTTACATAGTGCTTTCACAAACACTACTTTAAACCATCTGATTATCAAAACCCTCCTGTGAATAGGAAGGATAGGCATTATTACCTCATTTTAACAGGTGAGAAAACTCAGACTCAAACAGAGGTCAAATGCACTTCTCAAGCACACCAGGGATGAGGGAGGGGAAAGCCTAGATTAAAAACTACCTCTTTTAAACTCTAAATGTCCCTTATAATCATCTAATTCACTAGGCATTGTAAATAATCAAGGTTCTGTTGGTGAGTGTGAGGAGATGAATAATCAAAGGTCAGGAGATCCTAACTCAGAGGCAGGTAGGGTCAAAATGAAGTGCTGGGTTCTGCCATGGACTTGGGAATACACAGCTCCTAGGAACATGCCCAGGCAGGATACAGGGCCCTGGGCAAACTACACACTGGGCAATCCCCTACTAACAGCCAACCATACATACCACCATTTCATGATGGGTGGAATGAGTTAAAATAGACATCAGGGAACACCCACAATAAGAAAATTAAGAGAAAAGGAGGCCAGTCCATAAGCTGGGAACAGGAGGCACTGGAAATTGATTAAGGGATGATGTTTTACGAATCATTTATCTGTCCGGATGGACCCTCACAAAAGTATCTTCCCAGCGTCTGCCTAGAGACAGTCACTGCAAGTGGGAGTGGGGATTAGAAGGAGAAATTAGCAGGAGCAAGAGCAAGGAATCAAGCAGAGCTGGGGCTATCCCCTTGACTGCCAAGACTCCAGGGGGGAGCCGCACTAGGTTCAGCCTTGCTGCTTGGAAAACTTTTTTTGCAGATCAGAAACAAGAGAAGTCACAGCTCCTATACCCTTCAGTCTATCAGAGAGTACATCTCCTGGCTGAGACTCCTTCTCTTCAGTGCTGGGTTTCCCCCTAGGTGACAGCCCATAGACCCTTGCTCCTGGGCACAACCTATGGCACCCCTTCTCCTCTCCTGCCCCTGCCCCTCATTCTTCCAATGCATCTGCCAAGCCTGGCTTTAGACAAGAATCCAAAGTGGCTCATAACCAAATGCAAGGCACCAAGTACAATACCTCTTTGTAGTTTGTTCACACCTTTCATCCCAGAGTTTCAAAGCACAGTGCAAATATTAACTTGTCCTCAGACACCCCAGGAGAGGCAGGTAGGTGGCATATGCTATTATCATCTCCTGTTTTATAGAAGCAAACCAGGCTCCGAGCCATGAACTGTCTTGCTCGAGGCTTCATGGTGAATAATTGTATGTCCCGCGGACCTACATCTAGTCATTAACTATACAGTGTTACTGCTGAAATACCACAAATATCAGCCCTCTAATTGATAACCATTTACTTCCCTTACTTTCTTCTTTCTTGCTTCCTTTGGAGTCTGAGGTCACTTACAGCTTTATAAATAGATCCCACAAATTGCCACAACCACTGCCTATCTTCAGCTGCCCTTAAAAGAGGCCAGAAGACAAATTCAATCAGCCCCTTTGCTACATCCTTGACATAAATGATTATTTGCTTGGGGAAATAGTTTTGGCTAGGTCCGTATGTTATTTAGAGTGGACAGTCAGAGTGTCTACCCTCCCCACTGTCTCTTCCTAAGGGACCCTCCACCTTGGGCTGAGAAGAGCAGCCTCTTGTTGTGACTTTAATGGCCACTCTTTTGTACCACCTGACCTCACCCCCATCCAGGCCATATCTGAATGTACAAGGGACCCATGGATAACTATTCCAGAGGGTTGTCTGTGATTTGCTTACAAAGTGCTATTCAAATAGGGATTTGGTAGGAGAAATAGAGGTGAGTTTCTATTAGGTGGCCTAAGAGAAGTAAGCAGGCTGGAGAGTAGTGAATACCACTAATGATAGAGAACTAGAGTATGAACTTCCGCTGTTATGAGAGCACAGGTTTGAACAAGTCTCTGGAAATACTGTGGACTCTGAATGACCTTGACGTTCTAGTCTCTGTGAGTCTTGGCCATACCATCCTCATATTTTTTATACATGTATACCTCCTTTATTGCTAGTCTTTATAACATACCCCTCTTTTTAGCGTGATATCAGAAATACCCAACTAAGTATTTCATTTAGGTTCTGTGACTTATATGCTTGAGTCAATACAATGTTGAGCAAGCCACTTGCTCTTTATGCTTCACAGCTTTCATCAGCAAAACAGGGATGATTATTCCTTAGGCCATGCCTCCAGAGTCGATTGGGCTTCATAAATACATAGATGATTTGAAGTGGGGATTTTGTAGCCATTATAACATACAACCATCAAGCAATCACTGAATGTTCAACTGATTTGATTGTTTAGAAACTTGAAGAAATGACTAACCTTCTTAAGCTCTGTCACTTAGTTCTCTTACAAGTAGGGTAAATATCAGCTTTGCTATATTGAAGTTCTCACCATCCCCTAAATGGCAGACTAGAAATACACTGATCCCGATAGTCCCATTATCCCAAGCCTTTTGAAATCCTAGGATGTGAGTTGTGAGATAGATTGCTAAAGACATCAATTAGCTGCCCAAATGGTACAAATAAATCGCATCTAAGAGGTAAATTCAAATAGACACTGTGTGCTTAAGGGGAAAAATACAACAAACATAAAACATTTTTGAGAAATGAAATAGTTGATAGTTTGATCAGTCAACCTTAGCTATTAAGTACCACCATCTCTGCCAAGTTAATTACCTGCAAATGAAGAGCCAGCCATGGCCAAGAGCAGTTCCACTGGCACCCAGGTCCACTGGCACCCAGCTCTGCAGTCACATTAGGGAAGGGAAAAAGCCAGAAACTAGGAAAGAGTGGGCAAAGCCCAAAGAAAAAAAAAATTGCTAAGTGTGCCGAATAGAATTTCCCTAAAGGATGATTTCCCCCTTGGCAGTTCCAGTACCCCTGCTGCCCGGGGGAAAGCTGCCGACAGGGGACCCTGCCCTTTCCACACACCCCCCCACTACAGTTCTCCCCTCAGACTGCTGGTGGGCAAAGTCACAGCTCCTCACGGTGTGGATACCCATCCTGGGCTCTGGTTCCATGCTTGTTTCGGGAGTAACTGCCCAGGGACCGGTGAGCTCTGCTAAGACAGGTACAGCAAGAGGAGCAACTACTGACTTAGACGTGGGGCTTGGTAGCTGAAGCATTTAACTTAGGCAAGACTTTGGTAAGGCAAGCCCAGGTGAGCCTTTTCTTCCAAAGTATAAAAGAGAGGCAGAATTCTTATATTCCATTTGAGCCACAAGGACAGTCCAAACATTTTCCTTACAAGCAGGGCAGATCCAGGTTTTAAGGGGCCTGGATTTTATATGATTTGGGAGAGGGTTCTTCTTTTTTAAAAAAAAGAATGCAAAATTAAGTACAGGGTCCTAAAAAAAAAAGCACTGGAAGCTTAAGTTTTATTACCTTTGTGGAAAATCTGCCTCTACTTTGAAGCAGGTTTATTTTCTGTTACTCTGTTTCTCTCTCTCACTTTACTCTCCCTTACTGTTTCTCTTGCCCTTGCCTTATTTCATGTTCACTTGCCCTGGGAGGGCCTGGAACAGGGCATGTTATACGAATATTCAGCTGTGTCTTCTGGAGTGTTTTTAGCATCTCTCCCTCTGAGATTCTCCAGTAGCACAAGGAAATCTTATGGCATTAGGGGATGGACTCAAGGCAGAGGGGTGAACTTCATTGAAAATTGTCCCACTCCTGTTATTCCTACCAAGCTGGCTTTAGGACTCTGGGTTCTGAATTCAGCTCAGCTAGCAATCCACAAGGTCACTGTCACAGGTGGAATTGTGTCCCCCCAAATTCATATGTCAAAGTCCTAACTCGTTGTACCTAAGAATGTGATCTATTTTGGAGATAGGATCTTTGCAGAGGTAATCAAGTTAAAATGAGGTCATTAGGGTGGGTCCTAATCCAATAAAACTGGTGTCCTTATCAAAAGGGGAAAACTGGAGACAGACACACACACACAGGGTGAACACCACACAAACATGAAAGCAGAGATTGGGGCAATGCTTCTACAAGCCAAGGAATGCCAAAGATTGGCAGAATACTACCAGAAGCTAGGAAGAGACCCATGGAATAGATCCTTCCCACAGCACTTTAAAGAAACCAACCCTGCCAACACCTTGATCTTGGACTTCTAGTCTCCAGAGCTGTGAGATAGCTCAGTGTTGTTTAAGCAACCCATTTTGTGATACTTTATTACAGCAGCCCTTGTGAATGAACATAACTGCCTTGGGTACATCTCTTCACCACATCATTTGCCATAAAATGAAAATCAAAATAATGCCCCTCATCATTCAAGCGGCAAGGGAGCCACCAACACAGGGATGTAAAAGTGCTTTTCTCTGTACTAGTTACAAGGAATAGCTCATAACCAGAGAGGTTCTCTAAGCACTTCTGCTCAGAAGTCTGAATCTCTCTTCTTGATCTCTCCTGTGTTCTGCTGTTGACGTACATCTCTAGGAAGCCTGTCCTGGGTATCAGTCAGAGCACTGGAAACATTCTTGACTAAGTTCTGCTGTTTTCCTCAGTTTGGAGCAACCTATAATGAAAAGACACATGAGAGGGGAGGTAGGAAAAAGTGAGAAAGGAGTGGAGGAAGGAGGAGGATGTGGCTTTTGTTGTTCTCTTT
>NW_007729151.1:52480-75728 GCF_000696425.1 Galeopterus variegatus
TTAACCTGATCAAATTAATGCAGCCATAAATCCAGCAAACACTTCAGGTACTGTGCTAGACACCCACTGCACAACCAAAGCATCAAGAAGCAAATGTCACCTTTTCCCCCCACAGCCAGTGCAGGATTGTGGCCCAGGAGGCAGAGAACACAGACCAGCAGCCAGAGGCCCAGGTTTTGAAGGCTGGCTGTATAACTTTTAAGCTGTGTCACTCAGTGTCTCTGATCTTTGGTTTCCTCATGTTTAAACTTAGGTTTGTGATACTTTCTTCTGTTAAGAGGGTAGTAGGAAAGAATGAATGTGGAAATACTTTCTCATCTGAGAAACCCTCCACAAATCTTATTTGTTACTGTGACCAGACCTGTTAGGTGAGTAGGAGCCTGTTTGTATTCATCAGAACACTGTGGCCGGTAACTGGAAGCCAAGCCAAGCTGGCCAAGGCAACAAAGGAGTTTATTGACTCATTTACCTGGGAAGATCCCAGAGAACTCAGAGTCAAAAGAGCAGAGATGGGATTTAAGGACTCAGGGAGCCTGAAATCTGGGGGTGTCTTTGACCGCCTTTAGTGTCTCCTCGTCTCTGCTTCTCCTTGAGGGATGGCCTCCTTCTCTCTCCCTGAGACCTGTTTTCTCTCTGTGGTGGGGATAAAGTGGGAGAGGGGAGCAGGAGGGCAGTTTGTCACCAGATGGAGGGGGGAAAGCTCCCGGCAGAGAGACAGAAGAGCCACTGCCACCCACTGTCCTGTGCAGTGTAACAGCCTCTCATTCAGAGACCTGTCCGAGGACCTCTCCATGCCAGACTCTGTTCTAGGCCCTGGGAATAGAAGTTTGTTCCATTCCCTGTGGTACATCCCAACTCTTCAATGTATTCACTCGTGTCCCAGGGATGTCACACAGGGACACAGTCACTACACCATAAGAGTGCTCATGGTTTTACAGCAACAAATGAGACAGATGTGGACAAGGCCCCTTCTCTTCTTTCATAGAGGAAAACAGGAAAGCAAGCAGTAGAAACAAGCCGGAAACAAGCCAAGGACTATCAATTAATGAAAAGGCACATAAGATGTGGTATAGCCATATGATGGAGCAGAATTTGGCAATAAAAAGCAGTGAGTACTGATTCACACTGCAGCATGAACCTCAAAAACATGCTAAGTGAAAGAAGCCAGTCACAAAAGTTTACATACTGTAAAGTTCTATGTATATGAAAGATCCAGAATGGACAAATCTCTAGAGGTAGGAAGAAGATTAGCTGTTTCCAGAGGCTAGAGGGTGAAGCGGTGTGTGGAGGGATGAGACACTACCTTAATGCTAATGGGCATAAGGTTTCTTTTGAAGTAATAAAAATGTTCTAAAGTTAGGTTATTGTGATGGTTGCACAACCCTGTAAGAATACTAAAATCCACTGAATTGTATTACCTTAAATAGGTGAATCTTGTGATATGTAAAGTATATCTCAATAAAGTTGTTTTAGGAAGAAAGAAGTCCAATGTAGAAAATGTAAACAGGGTGATGAAATGGGGAGTAACTTAATGGTCATTCTAGAACAGGAGGAGAAGTCACAAAGGCCTCTCCAAAGAGGTGGCATAAAAGCTGAGGTCTGAGTGACAGGAAGAAGCCAGTCCTGAAGGGATCTGAAGGAATGTCATTCCAGGCAGACGCTAGTCAAAGTCCAAAAGCAGAAACGAGCTCAGTACCTTCCAGGAATCTAGACGGGTTGATGAGGCAGGTGAGGGCAGATCATTTGATTTAGTAAACACCTGTGGGAAGGGTGGACTTTAGAAGAAAGTCACTGGAGGACTTAAGCAGGTTAGCAGCATGATCTCAATTATGTTTTTGAAAGATCATCTGGTTGCTATGGGGAGAATGGATTGTAGCGGGCTAGCACAAAATTTTCTTTGACCAATTAAGGGCAAAGTATTGAAGAAGAAAAAATAAATAGAATTGAATCTCTGCCTTAAGGAGCTCAAAGTATACGGAAAATATAATATATACAGACACACATAAACCTCAGAAGAAAAAGAATATAGAAAGCACCCAGAGAGAGCTGTAGGAAGGGTTATGGGGACTCAGAGGAAGACACAATGTCACCTGGTGGGAGAAGAAGTGTATCAGTAAGGAAAATATTTAAGTGGAGTGTTAAAGATAAGCAGAAAAAGAAGGGGGTGGCCTGCTGGCAGCCAAAAGAGCATCTTCAAAGCATGGGAGTGAGAAATTACAGGGAGTTTTAAGGAAGAGTGTGCCCTCCACTTAATTTGCAGAGTAGAAGACAAAATAAAAAGTGACGGGAGATGATACTAATAACAATTAACATTTACTAAGAGCTTACTATGTGCCAGCACTGTTTTAACCAAAGCATAGATTAAAACATTTCACTCTCAAAGCAGGTGAGTGTGCAGTAGCCAGGATTATCACTGTGTTCTGTATCAGTCAAGACCCCAGGAGGAAAGAGTGGCACACTCAATTTAGGGCAAGTCGAGGGGTGTTTATTTTTAAAAGGCTGTTTACACATTGTGAAGGAACCACAAAGGAGAGTTCGGGAACCTGTAACTAGTGACAGTAGAACTCTCAGTAAACCAAGCCTGAAGGAGTGAGGGAAGGGAGAGATTACCAGAATCTGGAAGGACAGAAAGTTATACAGAGGCCACCTTGAGATAAGCAACAACCTTTGGACAAGGGATACAGCCACCCTGAACGGACCTTAAAGAGAGGGAACTAGCTGGATAAATACTCTGATTTCGCTTCCTCCCTCCTTCTAATCTCCTGTCAGAGCACCCAGCTGTCTGAACTGAACCACAAACCATAGCACAGAGGAGCCCTGGTGATGTGGTCCATATCAGTTGACCTCTAAGATAAGAGTGGAAAGGTAGGTACTTAGGTACCTTGCCGTAGAATGTCTGACATTTCACTTGAGAAGTAATCTGAACTGAACCACAAACCATAGCACAGAGGAGCCCTGGTGATGTGGTCCATATCAGTTGACCTCTAAGATAAAAGTGGAAAGGTAGGTACTTAGGTACCTTGCCGTAGAATGTCTGACATTTCACTTGAGAAGTATGGTATGAATTCAGTGTGCCAAGAACAAGCATTGAAGATCTTCAATGGATTGGAGGAAAAAATGACCAGAAGCAGGAAAACCAGTGAGGAGGCTCTTAATTTTCTCATTGAGAAGCAGTGACCCAAAAACAAAAACAAAAGAAATAAGTAAAAAGGCAATGACCTACAGGTGATGGGGGAAACAGAAAGAAGGGATAAATTCAAGAGCATTTTTTTCAAGAGCAATGTGGAAGACCAACTCCACTGGACATGTGAGGTAATGGGATATGATGGGGACTTGGAACGAGGCAAGGGAGATCCCAAAGATAATATGAGGGTCTTTGGCCCAGAGCTGAGAAAAGAGCATTCTTATGATTAAAGGAAATTTGAATCAAATGAAGAAGCCCGGGTTTGGGTATTTTATAGTCAAGGCTCTTTGCGTTCAAACCTACTTAAGCTGACTTAAGTAGAAAGAGAGAATTTATTATAAGAATACAGAATTATCTCCCAAGGCTTAAGGACAGAAAGTATAGCTAAATCTCAGAAGGAACCAGAATCAGGAATTGGCAAGACGTCAAAGGCACATTACTCCTTGGCAATGCCAAGTCATCCCAAGTCTTCCAGGTATCACATCCCTGCTCTGCTCGTCTTTCCTTCATCTGCATCTCTTTTCACAAACCAGCTTTCTCTGCATCTCCATGCACACGATTGAAGATGGCCATTCACAGTGGCAGTTTTACCTCTGAGTTCATATCACTTCCCGGTTTAACAACAGCAGACTAGTATCTGCCATAATTCCATATCCTTGGGAGATTGGATTCAACCAGTCAAGGGTGCAGGATCATGTAGTTCATAACCACCCTGGCTTTTGGTAAGTTCTCAGAGGAGGTTCATGTGCTGGGGGAAAATGCCAAAGAGGTGAGAAAAAGATGAGCTCAGTTTTGAACATTTTGAGTGGGAGGTGCATGCAAAATATCTTAGTTGGAACACAGTGAGCTATAATGATTTCAATCCAAAATGAGAGAGCAAATTGGCAGAAGAGGAATCAAGACTAGTGAAACAAAGGTGACAATTGAAGGCAGATGCTGAAAGAAGGGTTATACAGAGAGAAAATGGTCAAGGACTGAACCTTGGCGAATGCTTTCATCTCCAGGACATCATAAAGAATATCAGTAAAGGGTACCAATGAAGAATACAGAAAAGCATCTGTCAAAGGGTATAAGAAAAGAAAGAAGAGACTGCAGAGTCATGGCATCGGGAAGAAAGGAGAAGAGCTGTCCACAAAGCCACCTGCTATAGAGAGCTTCTGCAGGTCAGAGGCTGGGTCTGTCTCTCTAGAAGTGGGTGGCATGCCCAGTGAAGAGCAAGGGGCTCACTGCATATCTGTCGAATTGAATAGAGATGGTGAAGAAAGAGAAAAGCCGTAAGATTTAGCAAGAATGAGGTCCTCAGTGACGTTTAAGAAAGCAATTACATTGGCACATAAAGGCAAAAGTCATGATAAGGGAAAGGAGCGGGGATAACCTAATCATTGACAGTGTGGACCATAGAAGGAAGCGCAAAATGACTTGAGGAGGAAACAGAGTTAAAGAAATGGTTTGTTACTATTATGATTGCTTTTGTATTTTATTTTTGGGATGGGAGAGACTTGTCTGTTATATTTGGAAAAATAATCAAGATATACGCATGTAATATAAACTCAAGAGATAAGCAATTAATGAAACAGTCTTAGAGGAGAAAAGAGGAACTTTAGAAATCAGACAGAACTCTTTGCAGGGACCGAGGAGAAGAAAGGGAGACTAAAGATGCAAGAAAATTCTGAGATAGAGAAAAGCAAATTTGAAGAAGCGTTCCCAAGTGCCTTCGGTTTTCCCCGTGCTGGCCTGCCTGGGGCCGGGTTGGAGACTGAGGATAATAGAGAAGTTTTGGAATTGTGACTGAGCAAGACATAGGCCAAGGTATTACCCAACGTAGGAGCTCGGCTAAAGTTAGCATGAGTTCATTAACGGCCTCAGGTAGTACAACTGCAAGACTTGCTTCAGAGAGGCTTCGCAGTTTGGGAGCTGAAGCTGAGCCCAGAAGAGGTCATTGGGGGTAGAGGGGCGAAAGATCCCAACGGTGTGGGCAAGTGCGGTGTTGAAAGAGCTGAGCCAACAGTCAGACCAGACTGCGTAGGCAGCAAATGAGGAAGGCAGAAGGCGCTGGTGATCGGTGGAAGGGAGAAGCACGGAGGGAGGGAAAACGGGAAGCTGTCTCAGAGGAGGAAGTGTCTGCTCTCGAACTAAGGGTACAAAGTCATGGTAAAGGTCAGGATACCAATGTGCCAAGGAGTGGCTCCAACTCTGAGAAAGGAGTTCAAGGTCACTAGTGAATGAAGAAGCAGTTAGCAAGCTCCCGCTTCCCACCAGCAGAGGCCCGTGCTTCCCGAAGGCTGTCGCCACATAGGCAGACATCTCCAGGGCTGTTGGTTCCCACAAAATCCAATGGTAGGAAAGTAGACATGAAAGCTCCTCCTACCATGAGATGAAAAGTGAAAAAGAAATAGCAAACACATGGTACATGCGGTGTGATTACAACTATCAGGGAAATACTTCTTAGAAAGAAGAAAGCTATGGGGGAATGGGGAAAATCACCAAATGCTAATGCTTTTGGTCCCGCGGGGATGCAACTGTGGATTATTTGATGGTTTTCTTTTTTTCCCCCTACTTTTTTACATTTCTGTGGGAAGTATCTTGTTGTTACAAGGAAGGCTCAAAGGTTTCGGAGTCAGCAGCACAGTTATAACTGCTGCCAGTTGTGGACCACCCACCAAGAGCCAGGCATTGTGCTTGGTGCTTTACGTATATTATTTCTAATCCTTACAACAATCCTTGTAGTTACTATTATCCCCATTTTAGGCATGAAAAGTGAAACTCAAGAATGATAAGGAACTTTGCCAAATCCAAAACCCATCTGTATTCTGTACACATTAGCTAACAGTTACTTCGGTTCTACTTCTGACTCTCCAGCTAGATATTGGACCTTGAGCAAAATATTTAACCTCTCTGAGGCTCAGTTTCTTCATCTGTAAACTGGAAATTTAAAAAAATAAAAATGAATAAATAAACTACAGGGAAATGGATTTGCCATGAGCTTAAAATCTGTATCAGAGTCAACAAGGTAAAATGAAATTGAATCAGCTTCTGGGAACGGACCACAGGGAAATGGTCTTCTCAGAGCACTGGAAAATGATTCTTGTCCTATGTTCTTGGTTACGCTGTTTGGTTCAAGAACCAAGACAGCCCAATGTTTCTAAACATTCTCTTTACTAGAAATACAAAGGTTAGTTTAGGTTTTTCTAGGATGATGTTGTAAGCCCAAGTATAAAAGGACAGTGATGAGACAAAATTTTAGCTGCTTTCCCAACTGACAGGACACTCTTCTCATGCAGAGTGTCACTGACAACTGAGCATCCCTCAGGAAACTTCAGGGCAAAGGAAACACCCACCAAGGTGGGCTGCACCTGCTCTGCTCTGCTCTATCAGTACAGAGGGGCCATTCCAATTTGAACCAGTTTCCTATCCTTGGTGATAAGTCAGGGCTTGTGGCAGAGGTATGCACAACGGTGGTGTTGGGGAGGAGATGTCCTCTCACTAGTCTATAACTTTCCTGAAATATTACAAATGCCTACTTCAGAGAGTTGTGAAGATTAAAAAGAATATCTTTAAAGTGCTTGGAAGATGGCCCTACACAAACTATGACCTCATTAAATAGTAGCTTTTATTGCTGCTTTTCAAATTTTTTATACTGAGCTTCTACTATCTTTAATGAATAAAAAGGAAACTTTAAGTGAGTTTACATTTCATCTGGGGTTATGGCTACAGAGTAGAACTGAAATGGAGTAGTTATATTGAAGGAAAGATATTCACCTTTTACTTTATACATTTTTGTTTGGCTATACATACAGCATGTATGAATTGGGTTTTGCTTTGTTTTTTTTCAAAATAAATTTTTTCTTGAAAAACTTCATTAGCAAGATCATCCTTGAAGGATGAGGTCCCCTCAGGCATTCCCTTCCTTGAGTTGCGCTAGAGAAATCTGGTTAAAGTTGTAACCAGGCCAAAGACTGGCTGCCTGCCCCAAACAAAAACCTTGGCTTGGCTTGACAAAATCTGTTACCCTAGGGCATTTAGCTCTTGGTTTAGGCTTGTCAGAATCTGGTCACCAAACCCAAGTCTGGCTGCCTGCTCCCAAACAAACAAACAAAAAAAACAAAAAACAAAACAAATAACCCAAAAGTCAAATGGTGGTGGAGTAGGAAGTCAGCTTTTATTCAGGAATAGCAGTGACCTGAGGAAAGCTGTTAGGCTAACCCATCTCTCCAGTAAACCTGAAGGAGAATGGATGGACTGAAACCATTTCCCCAACTCAGATTTACTGGGGTTTTTAAAGAGGAGATTGAGGGAATGGAATGGGGAAAATGAAAAGCAAAAGAAAGGAGGACATAGGCTGTGGGGGTTCTGTACAAGGAGCCAGGTATGAGGTCTTGCCAAGGCTCAGTTCTGGTTTCAGTTCCCATCCTTGATATTATCATAGGGTCCTGATTGTGGGGTGGAATCAGCATAGCTTTCTTGATGTCTCCCCTTGGTTTCTCAGGGTCTGTTAGTATATATCTTGTTGCAAGTCTGCAGCTCCAGGCTGACTAGAAAACAGCTACACATTTATATAAATAAGGTCATCTTGCTCCATAACTTAGGTTCAAAACATCAAATAATCATGGGAAAAGAGGGAACTCAGAGAAATACATCTTAGGAAAAAAACTTTTTTTAAAATTTGCCAACAGCCTAGGCAGTTTTAGGTCCCAACATGGCTTCAGTCCTGCTCACTTCAACAAAATGAAAGACAGTCAATAGAATTAGAAACCCCAAATCAGTTACAACAGTAGGTGAAAGTGATGCCAAGGTACAATAGCCAGGAGGTAAAAGAATGCATGAATAGATAAACAAAATGTGGTATATATACAAAATGGAACATTATTCAGCCTTAAAAAGGAAGGAAATCCCGTTACATGCTATATTGAGGACATTATGCTAAGTGAAATAAACCAATCACAAAAAGACAAATACTGTATAATTGTACTTATATAACTTTATATATACTATCTAACATACAGTACTATCTAAAGTAGTCAAATTCATAAATACAGAAAGTAGAATGGTGGTTACTAGGGGCTGGGGTAGTGTGGATGAAAAGGGGAGTTGTATAATGGATACAGAGTTTCAATTTTGCAAGATGTGTTAGTCAGAATTATCCAGGAAAACAGAACTAATAGAATATATATATACACACACATACATACATGCATAATGCAGAATTGGCTCCTGTGTTTATGGAGGCTAAGTCCCCCAATTTGTCATCTTAGCTGGAGACCCAGGGAAGCCAGTGATGCAATGCTAGTCTGAGTCTGAAGGCCTAAGAAGCAGGGGACTTGATGGTGCAGATCCCAGCCTAAGGGCAGGAGAGGACTGATGTGTCAGCTCAAGCAGGCAGGCAGGAGGAAGACTGGTCCTCCCTTCCTCCACTTTTCATTCTACTCAGGCCATCAATGGATGACACCCACCCACACTGGTGAGGGCAATCCACTTTACTAAGTCGACAGATTCAAATGCTAATCTCATCTAGAAACACCCTCAGAGACACTCCCCAAAAGAATGTTTAATCGGGACAGTCCACAGCCCCCTGTTTTATGTATCACCTTGACTGTGGCCCAGTCAAGTTGATACATAAGATTACTCATCACATAGATGAAAAAGTTCTGGAGAACTCTTTCACAGTAATGTGAATATACTTAACACTACTGAACTTCTACTTTTGAAAAGGTGGAGATTGTTTTTGAAAAAATTATGGACGCAATTACCAAAAATCATGTCAACAGATCTTTATATACAAAAAAGACATTTAATTGAATATATGTGAAAATAAATGTGAACCATTCAAAAAAAAAAAAAAGTGATGCCAAGGGAAAGAAGCCACTAAACACTAAAAGGCAGAAGATGTTACAGAAGGCGAAGGGAGGGGAAGTGGGGAGATAGCTGTTGAAGCAAAGTTCTGCCCATATCACCCAGGGGAAGGTAGAAGGATGTGTAGGCTGCCAGCCTTATAGGAGAGTTTAGGCCTTTTTCAGAGAGTCGGCAGAGTGACCTCCTTCTTTTCTTCTTGCACCTTGATTCCTAAGTTCCAGCTTCCTGGTTGGTGCCTTCAGGAAGCCCACCTCCAGCTCTTTAAGCACATGCAATAACCAGCCCTACTAGAATGTCAGCCCGTGACCATCCGTATTTACCTAAACCAGATGAATCTTGGTTCTGCTTTTGTGCATCACTGATGTACTGCCTGCTGCCTCAAACACTTGCGTCCAGGACAACTCTACCTCCACTCTGGGAATCCAAGTCATGAGCATTGATCAAGGAAATGGCTAAATATACCAGTGGAAAAAACATGTGAGGAGATTAAAATAAGAAAGTCCCTTAGATGATTCTAATGGCAGGTAATAGAAAGTCCAGAATGGAACTAGTTAAAAGATAAGGAAATGTATTATCACATGGCAAGAAGTCAAAGTTAAGTCAATAATCTATCTAGGACAGGCTCCAGGTGTCATTAATCCATTCAATATTGTCATCAAAGACCTGGGTTGCTTCAATCTCTACTCTGCCATCAGGTACTGTTCAAATGATGGCTCTGCAGTCCAGTCATCACATTCACAAAGAACAACACCCAGAGGAGAAGAGCAGCTGCTCTTCCTCTTTCTCTTTTTAGAGCAGGAAACCTTCCCTGTAAGCCCTTAGCATATGTCCCCTCTCATCTCATTGGCCAGAAAACGGGGCCACATGTCCATTGCTAACCCATTCACTGCAAGAAGAATATTTTTAATACAATTGGCTGCATCTACTTATTTGGGGAGACCGTAGTGTCCCCTACAGCATGTAAATAGGCCCATAAAATAAACACAGCTATTGTATCAAAAGCTAGCCCCAGTGCTTTTTAGAGCAGAACTGTGGTGCTCCCCCTGACCCACTGTCACTTTTATCTTCAGTCTCAACTCACCTACAATGTTATTAATTCTCAATATTAAAATCACTCATCTGAAAGAGATGGAGAGAAATAGGATTTTGTGGTCAAATATAAGTGGGAAATATACACTCCACTTCTCAGAGATTCGTGTTTATCACTGGTGCATTTATTAAAAGCTCGGTGAAGTCCTGCAGATTGCTTACTCTACCATTTCCCAAATTTATCTGACCATCTATGCTTTTTTCCCCCAAATGATTTAAATGAACATCCTGTGGAATTAATGCTCCTCAAACTTTAGAAAGCTCAGTTAAGACATGGTCTTTCTGGGAAAGAGACTATATTTTACTCTGTCCCTTCAATCTCAGCTTAAACAGCAACTCTTCCTGGAAGCCCTGCACCCAGCAGGGGAGGACCAAAGCACTTATCCCATAGTCATTGCCTATTCCTCAAGTTTCTTCCCCCAAAATCTGTGAGCTCTTCGAGGTCAGAAACTGTGTCTTGCTCGTGGCTGTATGTCCAATGCCCAGCATGGTGGCCAGTGTAGAGAAGGGACTGAATGTTTCCTGAAAGAATCCAATGACCTCACTATGATTTTGCCCAAAGGGAAGGGAATGAACTAGAATAAACCAAACAGACAAATGCTGATTTCAGCTTTTCTAATCCACTTTGCCTCTATGTAATCCCTGAGCACCTCTCCAAGATTGCTAGAGAGCTAACTTTTTCCAGAAACTGCAGTCAGCACAAAGGAAGCCATTGTTAATACACTGCACCCCTGCACCCAGAGCCTTCCTCATGGATGGTGTCTCAGTCCTTTCAGCCTGTCACTCCTGCTGGAGAACCCAAAGGAGGATGTGCTCTGCCTCCAGATTAGGCCTTTGGGGCTGCCTCCTGACCCTCAGGCCACTTCCATAAATGGAAGATAACAATCCTCTGGGCAGAGGTCATCAAGTCTGTAAAAGTGCCTGGAGCTTGTTGAGAGAAAGGCCTTTTCTAAGAACAAAGTAAGATTATAATTAGCATTAAAAACCAAAAAATAGCAGGCCTCCAGCTGGCACGATCCAAATGCATCAGATATGGGGGTCCCAGGGTAGGCCTGAGTAAGGGAAGATACCATGGTGAGTTGCTTCCCGTCTCTGGTGGTGCGGGTAGCACTGGGGGAGCTAGACAGTGGGCTGTTGAGGCAAACACTCTTGGTTGCCCATCCGAGATTTATTGCCCACCTCTCTTCTTCCTTCTGATTAGAAATGAGATTCAGTTCAGGACCCACCCTCCTTCACACAGCCATGTGCTTCAGGGGAAGCTGATGCCAATCCCTGCTCCAGATGGTGACTCTGGTTTGTCTACAAGCCAACCATGGTAGCCCCATTCCCCTTGGCAAGGCTTTGTTTAGGAACGGGCATTTGACCTAATTCTGACTGATTTGGTGTGAGGGTGAAACCTGCTAGGAGGCTTCTGGGAAAGTTTCCTTGTTTCTAAAAAGGGAAAGGAAGATCTTTCTTCTTTCCCTTGCTATTACAGGCCCAGGAGTTATGGCTGGAAGTGCAGCAGCCATTTTGTCACCATTCTGAGGATGAAGCCATCATCAAGGTGGCAGAACGGAGAGAAGGAAGCAGCCTAGGTCTTTGATGATGTTGGTAAGCCTTGATCATACCACGGCTGTAGCCCACTTCAGACTTTTACTGTGTGAGCAAACACCTGTAGCATTGTTTCAGTTGTGGTTTATATGTATTGTAGCCAGAAATTTTCCAACTAATTTAAACATGCAGAGCCCCAAAACCAGGTCTGCACCATGTTTTTGCTTTTCCTCCCCAGTGCTGGGCAGTAGACACTAACAACCTGTGTGAACTTCCATGATTCTAGAAGAAGCTGGTTGGAATGTTTTATGTCACAGATGAAACACTCAGACCACAGCCCCTGAGACCAACACAGTGCAAAGAAGTCATTCTTCCTGCCTAAGAGGAGAGCAAAATAAAAAGCTCGTCTATCCCTGTTCCTCTTGAGAAAAAACAAAACTTCCACCCAAATGTGTAAAAAGCAGCTGTGCCCTTCTCAGCTAATTTAGAGCAATGATACTGTCAGTGGTAGCCATGAGGCCACTGCCCCCGATCCATGTGGTAGCACTGAAAACCTTGAATAGGTGACCTGGATCAGAGCACGGTGTCTGGTCCAGGGTCAAGGATGGGCAAGAATGATGCATTTGGACTTAGTTTAAAGTTGGAAATATTTTGATTTACTCCCAGGGCAACTAAGTAGTGCAAAATATATAAACTAAGTAAGGTTTAAGTGGATGAACATAGTTCTTCACTGACATGATTATTTCTTATGTATTCTTGGCTGAAATTTGCGGTCTTGGCAATTAACCAGGAATGAGACCTGGCTGATTAGAGCTGCATGAAGCTTTGCGTACACTGCACATATATCTTGGGATGAGGAAGCACCTAAAAACTACATGAGCTCCAGATAATTTAATAGTTCTGTCACTCAGGAGGTCTTGGCAATTAACCAGGAATGAGACCTGGCTGATTAGAGCTGCATGAAGCTTTGCGTACACTGCACATATATCTTGTGATGAGGAAGCACCTAAAAACTACATGAGCTCCAGATAATTTAATAGTTCTGTCACTCAGGAAGCCATACCACTCGTCCTCATAGCCAGGTTATGGGTTTTAGAATTCTTATGTGCCAGCACTGGGCAATCTTTCCTCTTTGGTGCCAGCCTGGCAAGGGAGTTTCCCATTTGTGTGTGTCTGGGAGTACTTGTGGGCCTGACCACAGCAAGCACGTTGCACCGGCATCCCACTCTAGCACACAAGAGCCATGTGAACGTGCAGGGGACCTCATCTCACAAGTCCTAGCTTCCTCATTTTAGTTTCTGCACTAACATGTAAGCTCCACAATGGCAGAGATTTTTTTTTTTCCTCTGTTTTATTCACTGATATATCCTGGATGCCTAAAACAGTGCCTAGCACATAGCAGTCACCTAATAAACATGTGATGAATAAAATAATCTCTAAGGTAGAAATAAAAGTAGTATCTACCTCATCCAATTGTTTGAATATTTGAATGAGATAGTGTCTAAAACCTTGGCTCAGCACCAGGCACATAGGAAGTGCTCGATAAATGGTAGCTATTATTATTGTTGTTGTTATTATTATTAAACTAATCTTTGTCTTTGCCCTAATGAATAGGTGACTTGTTCTACCTGAACTCATAACTGGTCGCCTGCTGCTTCACCCCAGGCTGGCTGGTGGCTTTACAGATGCAATATGCCTGGCTCTGCTTTGGCTTTTAGGGCTTCAGATTCTTTCTGATTGGGTTCCAAATGCAAATCTCCTTTCCAGATTGAATTCCATTCCATCTACCTCTAAACAGTCCCAATTTCTGACACCTCACTGACAGGCTGAGTTTAATCAATGATTCCTTAAGTCCTCTTTTGTCTTCCCTCTAGGCCAAGGGTGTTAAGCTGGGTTTTAGGTTCAGAAAACGGTGGTGTGCATATGAAGTTATTTAAAGAGAGCCCTTGCTTTCATTACATTTTTAAAACCACTGTCTGCTTTAGAAATCACCTTCTCCTAGATTCTATCAATGCTATGCTTTTTACCAGTCTGTCTCTGACCCTTGCTTTAAGTCAGCCTTTCTTCTCTCAAAACCTTTTTTTTTTTTTTAACAATATCTGACTTTTGAGTCCACTGTCCCCCTATCTACCTTGCTCTACCCTGCCCTGTCTTGGTCCACTTATTGTCTGACCTTCACAACGCACTTCTGGTTCATTACAAAATTGTCCTCCCCCAACTGCATTTACATATCACATCCATAAAGTAACCTTTGACTTCAGTGGGAAGGGGCACAGTTACACTGCACATAATTAGAGCAAGAGACTATTCATTACAGTATTACATTTCTGTAGAAAAGTAGACTCAACTTTTCATCAATTTCCAGGTAATTCAGAATAGCAAAGGGACTTTTTTCTTCATATGCAGATAGATTTGCTGATACCCAGCAAGGTGACATAGAAAGAGTGCTGGAGATGCAATATGCCTGGCTCAGCTTTGGCTTTTAGGGCTTCAGGTTCTTTCTGATTGGGTTCCAAATGCAAATCTCCTTTCCAGATTGAATTCCATTCCATCTACCTCTAAACAGTCCCAATTTCTGACACCTCACTGACAGGCTGAGTTTAATCAATGATTCCTTAAGTCCTCTTTTGTCTTCCCTCTAGGCCAAGGGTGTTAAGCTGGGTTTTAGGTTCAGAAAACGGTGGTGTGCATATGAAGTTATTTAAAGAGAGCCCTTGCTTTCATTACATTTTTAAAACCACTGTCTGCTTTAGAAATCACCTTCTCCTAGATTCTATCAATGCTATGCTTTTTACCAGTCTGTCTCTGACCCTTGCTTTAAGTCAGCCTTTCTTCTCTCAAAACCTTTTTTTTTTTTTTAACAATATCTGACTTTTGAGTCCACTGTCCCCCTATCTACCTTGCTCTACCCTGCCCTGTCCTGGTCCACTTATTGTCTGACCTTCACAACGCACTTCTGGTTCATTACAAAATTGTCCTCCCCCAACTGCATTTACATATCACATCCATAAAGTAACCTTTGACTTCAGTGGGAAGGGGCACAGTTACACTGCACATAATTAGAGCAAGAGACTATTCATTACAGTATTACATTTCTGTAGAAAAGTAGACTCAACTTTTCATCAATTTCCAGGTAATTCAGAATAGCAAAGGGACTTTTTTCTTCATATGCAGATAGATTTGCTGATACCCAGCAAGGTGACATAGAAAGAGTGCTGGAATTAGGATCAGAAGATCTGTGTTCAAATCTACACTCAGCCTGGCTGGCTGGTTAGCTCAGTTGGTTAGAGCACAGCATTATGACACCAAGGTCAAGGGTTCGGATCCCTGTACTGGCCAGCCGCCACCCTCCACCCCAACCACCACCAAAAAAAAAAAAAAACACCAATCCAAGCTCAGCCACTTACTAGCTGTGTGTCCAAAGTTCAATTTACCCATCTGTAAAATGGGGATGATAACATCCTCATTTTGTTACAGTGAGGGCTGGATGACCTGCATTACCTGCAAGTACCCAGCTCTGTGTTTATTCAGTGATGGGTTTAACCTCAGCTTTGTTGGTCTCCATGAGCAGCCTGGAGTAAGAAAGAAACCCTAGCTTCAGAGTTTGCCACTCACTACTAGTTATGTGATCATGGGCAACTAATTACCTTGATCTCTCAGAGAGTCAATTCCTTCATCTATAAAATGAAGATAATGTCCCCTACCCCACTTACCTTATACAAGACATTTTAATCTGAAACTGCTTTGTAAACTGAAGCACATAAGGTATATGATTGTGCATCTCCTTCCCGGGGAAGACTGAACAGGGGATTTTAAACAAACTCTCCCCACCCCAATCTCTCCATTCCCTCACCACTTCCCCTGCTTTCCTGTGGTTAGTATATTTTCCAGGAAAAGATCAAACAAGGAGATCTTTACTGGCTCCTGCCTCTGGGAAAGTAGGGCAGCTTCTAGTAGCCTGGAGGGAGTTGGGGTTGAAATTAAACCCCGAGGCACTCCCAGGGCTGGGAGATGCTAAATCATCAACCTTCCATTACTTGGCCTAAGTGACAACTAAGCTCTCTAAAGTCTCATAGAGAAATTCAGCAGGAATAAAGATTATTCATTCTATCATTTTAATCCAGGATTTGTGGAAAACCAATGTGTGTAACAATACAATTTTTATTCAGTGGTGGGTTCAACCTTAGCCTGTCCATGCAAATGCTCCCCATTACTGCACATGTTGTTCTACCACACCCCCATTTGACCCTGATACCTCTGAGGAACCATGTTTTGCACAAAAAGCTGAGAATGAACGCAATTAATGTCAGCCCTGTCCCCAGGAGACAAGCAGCTAGGGTTAAATAACAAGTCATAATAATTACCTTCAGGAATGTTTTTTTCTGAAAAACAAAGAAAAAAACCTGCAGTTCTCCAGGATGCCTCCCAGACCCTAGGCTCTGACCCAGCTCTGCAAATATCCAGTTCTGAAAAGGTTCTGGAACTGTCTCTTGGCATGGTCTCTGAAGGAAGCAGCCAGCCTTCTGCTCTCCCTTTATTGGGTCCAAATTGACAAAACCTTAGATGTCACTGGAAAGTGCAGGAAGGGGCGGGAGGAGGAAGGGATCACGTTTTGTTTTCTGATAAGCGTGAATTTTCGTTGTTTCATCTGGCTTTCAGCTTTCATCAAAACAAGTTGTTTACTGAGATTAATGCCAGCTATAATAAAGGCCCCAGATAGTTCTACCTGTGGGTACTGAGACTCAATAATGCTGTGCTCAAATTACACTCTCTGCTTCTGTGGAGCAGTTTCAATGTGTTATTGTGAGCTGCTTTCTGTTGATTTAAAGTGAGATGACATGGAAACAGATTAGTGAAAACCACAGACATTATAAATTGCAATTTGGCCTCAAAAGATGAATGAAGAAGAAATGCTTTGATCTGTGAGTCAAAGCTGAGCTGCAGTATTTACAGAAAAACATGTCTGCAGGGAAAGAGAGAGAAAGAGAGGAAGGCATAGAAAGGAGACTTTGGGTATTAAAAAGAATATTTTCTCAAATTACAGATGACCTAAATGAATATGAGAGCTCAAGCAGAGAGTGCAGGGGTTTTCTAGCAATTTCATTAAGAACTGTAAGAGTCGATATTGAGGGATTTACATGACGGGACATCTGGTCTGATTAAGCATTGTAGCACCTCATCCAATTCATACCTGGCGATGGTACAATACAGGGCTGCAGAGAGACAAATCGCTCCACAGGGCAAGGATATCCTCTTGTAGTACTTCTTTTTCCTTGCCCTGTCCCCCATTAGATATTTCATGGCCGCTCCATGACCAGAGCAGGTGCCCTCTGAGACAATCATGCCTTTGCCCTTCTCCCAGTGCAAGGTATACAGCCATTCTGGGTACTCTCAGGGACTCTGAGACTAAAGAACATAACCCTGGAGCCCCCCAACCTCACACAGAACTAGGACATCCCTAGGCAACCAAGGTGGTCCTCACCTTACCCTCCAGTGGCCGCCTCTTCCCCCAACTCCCACCTCAGCTCTTGACTGATTTAGACTTAGTGGCATCCTGACACTTTAAAGTGGGAAGGGCTATTAGAGGTCAGAGAATTAAAAAATATTTTTTAAAATAAAAAAGTTAAAAAAAAATAAACAAAAAACAGGGATCAGGGGAATCAATCCTTCCAAACTTACAGATCGGTCAACTGAGGCTCAGAGAGGGCACATCGCTTCTCCAAGGTCAGACAGCTGGATGTTGTCTTCCTCCTGGCGAATAGCAAAACTTTATAACAGAATGGAAATAGCAAAGCCCTAATGGAAACAATGCTTTAGAAATATGTAATTCTCAATCATCCAACTTCATACATCAGCTACCTACAGGAGTAAGGGGTGCTCAGAGGCCCTTTTGGCATTATGCTTCCTGGAGGCAGAAGGGTGCAAAAAAACATGGAATCAGCTAGTAAAATGTCAAATTAGGAATTGCATATAGTAATTATTGCTAATATTTATTGAGCACTTATTGTGTGCCAGGTACTCATTATACATATTAACTCATTGAATTCTTACCACCCCACTAAGAGGTAGGTACATTTATTATTCCCATTTCACACATACAGAAACTGAGATTCAGAGATATGAAGAAACTTCTCCAAGATCTTGCATGTAATAAATGGTACAGGCAGGCCTTTACCCCAGGCAGCTCTGCGTGAGTCCAGAGTCCCAGTTCTTTAACTACTACCAGCAGATTTCAAACCTTGATGTGTCTCTGAACTACCTGGGGTGCTTGTGAGCAGTGCAGATGGCTGGGTCTCACTCCTGGATTCTTCTCAGCACCTCTTGGTCCAGTCCTGTCACCTCTCAGTTTTCTCCCCATCTTTCTCTCACCCTTAATGCATTCCCTTACCATTCCTGCAGCTTGTCTAACAGCTGATAACTCTCCTCCCAAGCCACTCCCTCTTGACTCCTCATTTCTTCTGTGACCTCCCCTTGGTGCTGCTCCATCTCTTTTTTTAGCAGTCTTCTCCTCCTTCGCCTAGGCCTCTCAGGCTCTCACATTCCCCCTCCTGTTTCTTCCCTCCCAAGCCAAACAATTCTCACTCTGATCTTAGAGCTGGTGTGCATATCCCCACCTTCCTATGTTTTTACTAATACAGAGAGTATTGTTTTGTAAATATCAGTTTACACTGACGCTTGTCCTAGCAGTATTCTTTCTCTATTTATTTGGGGATGGAAAGGAGGGATGAGGGGGATTTTGCAAAGTATACCTTCTTTGATTGTCTCCTATTCACCTAGCAAATATTCATGGAGCAATTTCTGTCTACTGAGCGCCAAGCTGGGTGCTGCCCATATTAAGTTGAATAAGACATAGCCCCTGGCCTCAAGAGCTTACAGTCTAGCTCTGCTGTCTAAAAAATAAAGATAATATCACCTCTCCTTCTTAACAGAGCTATCCACCATTCATTAACTCATTTACTCCACAGATATATATTAAGTGCCTTCCATTCTACAAAGCAGCATTTAGGAGCTAAAAATAGGGTCTTTGCTATCTGGGGCCTTACAGAAGGAGACACTCTGCAGGGAACAGTACCACAGTACAACTGTGGGAGCCAGAGCAAGACTTACCACCTGCCTAAATGAATCAAAAATAGGCTCCACAAGGCACCTCAGAGCTAAATCTTGAAGGATGAAATGGCTAGGTGAGAAAAGGAGAAAAGGACATGCAGGGAATGACAAGGACAAAGGCAGAGAGACACAAAAAGTAGATTGTGCTCAAAGAATGCATACTAACTTCTGAAGTTCTTGGGGGGCAGAGGAGGGGGGATAAGAAATCAAAGTGGTAGGGTTGTCTGGAACCAAGAATACGAGGCCCTCACTTTCTGCTCAGCCTGAGAGCTTTGCTTCTTGGCCTTTCTTCACTAATCCTGGATGCTACTGCTGCTTCTCATATGCTCACAGGGACTTGGGGCTTTCTCCCCACTCATCACTTGCCCATCCCTTTGGCCACATCCATGGATGTCCCTCAAGGACCCTTCTGTTTAGAGACTGACCTTGGCACCACCTTGCCCCAGGACCTCTGTATGAGTCATCAGCCCACCACACAGACTGCCAACCATGTTAAGGTCAAAGCTAGTTTATTATGGCAGAAAGAAATCTCAGGGCCCAAACACTATACAAGTATTTAATTATGGGTACACAGTTTAATTACTTAGTCCAGCTTTATATGACTTAATTTATAAATATAATTTACAATTCCCTTGTTTCTTTCTCAAGCCATTAACAGTGCTGACTATAAGAGCTCTTGAGTCCTTTCTTGCTGGGTTCCAGGCCAGTGGTATACCAAAGTAAGGGGGCAGGAGGTGGCAGGGGTAGTGGGAGAAGTCTGCTCCTGCAAGAAGCGTTTTATCACTGGTGTTGTTAAGAATTTGCAGTGCATGAGGATAATAAAAAGCAGGCCAGCTTTTTTTGGTTTTATGATCGTTTTAAAATCCGGTAAAGACAATGCCCTTCCCCCCTCGTCCTTTTGTTAGCTCTCATTGCCTGCACCCACGACAGACCACTTGCTCCTCTCTCACCCCTATGCCTCTGCTCCAGGCACAACCTTCAGTTCCCCATCGAAACCAGCTCTCTGCAGCAACCTGCTGGGGCTTCCACTTAGGCCTTCCCAAGTAGCATTTGTTCATTCAGCCAGCATTTATTCAGTACCTACTACGTGCAAGACATTATTGGCACTGAAGTGAAAACCAGGGTAAAATATAAAACAATAATTAACAGTCACTGCACACTCACTATGCACTGGGCACTGTGCCAAGCTTTTGCAAACATTGTATTTAATTTTCAGAACGCTGGAAACAAGGCTCAGGTTGTTTAAAGCTGTGGCTCTCGACCCTGGCTTCATATCGGAGTCACCTGGGGAGATTTGACGCTGGAGCCCACCCTCCAGCGTTTCTGATTTAATTGGTCTGGGATATGGCTAGGACATCAGGATATTAAAGAACAAAACAAAATAAAACACCTCGTCAGGCAATTCTAATGTGCAGCCACATTTAATAACACCGATTTAAGTAATTTCCCTAAGATTCCACAAATAGAGCAGGAAAGGCAGGCAGGGTGGCAGCTGGCCACCTGAGCCCTACTATGTGCCAGACTCTGCACTAGGTCATTTCACTACTAGGGAAGAAACAGATTGTATATGCCGTAGAGAAGTAAAACACTATTAAAGTTCAAAGGACAATAAACTCAGGGAATTCTTCATGGAACAGGTAACTTATTATTTTAAATAATTTGCAGTCTGTGAAGTGGTCAAGACTATAAGGCAGGTCTCCTAAGCAGAAAGAACCATGTGAGCAAAGGTGTGGAGGGTGGAAAACATGGAGAATGTGTAAGGAACAGTGAGCAGACCTGCATGCATTGGAACAGATGCAAGAAATTAGGCAGTAAAGGTAAGTCAGGGACATGTAAAAGAGAGCTCTTCCCAAACCACTTCAGATTAAGCCACGTGTAGAATAATGATCATATTTGCAACATACATCAGGGGAAATGGACAAGGATGCTTATGGCAGGACAACATCTCAGGCATATCTTGCATATCCACTGGGAAGCTTTGGTATAAAATCTTGAATATGATTCAAGAAGTTTGAACTATATTCTGTGGGTAATAGGGAGCCAATGAAGAATTGATATTGGAGTGGACAGATTGTGATAGGATCAAAGTTGGGTGTTTTAAATACAAGTCTAGGCATTTTCACAATGGCTTTCTAAAGACAAAGCCTCGACTTTGGGAATTTTCTGCCAAGCACTACTAACTAATTACTTTTATAAGGTATTATGATCGGCTAGACATGTGGTGTCTTGCCTGCTAGACGCCGAGCTCTTCAGCAAGAGGGACTGTGCCATACTCTTTTTTTTAAATTCCAGTGTTAGCACAGGGCTAGGCGCACAAGAGGTGTATGATTAGGAACATCCTTTGAACCACTCATTAAATTCCACTGAGCAGGCAGCCATCTGTTCCAGGCAGGGAGCAAATGATGATGCAAATTCATGTCTTTTAGAAAGAAAATAGATGTTGGAGTCATAGGGACACTGAGCACGCGCAGGTTGCTCAACATGAGGCCCTGGGCAGACAGACCTAGTTTCCAGGGATGTGTCTCTTCCCTGAGGCTCTGCTTTTCTCTTCTCAAGATGGACAACAAAACCCACCTAGCAGGAAATGTTGTGAAATAATACACGAGTAGTACGTGGCAAAGGCTTGGCACACAGCCAGAACTCAGAAAGGTCCATTCACCCCAACCCCCTTGACTATATTTAACTTTCAAATGCTTCAAATCGAATAATGAGGATCATATTAATAATTCTAATTTGTATGAATTATATTTTCCTTTTTAAATATCTGTTGCATTAGATGTGTGTATGGCAGGGTTGCTGGCATGTATAAACCTGAAGCTTCTTCTGCTGCCTTTGGCTAGCCTTCTATACACTCAAAGGGTGTGAATACTCATGTCCGTTTATTGGGAATTTACTGTTTTAGGTGCAATGTAAAGCATTTTATATATGTTATCATTTAATCTTCTAACCCTAACCAGTACCATATCTGGCCCTGGGCCTGTTTTTGTGTGGCCCTCAAACTAAGGATAGTTTATACATTTTTAGAAGTTTGTAAAAACAAACAAAAAAATATGAGAAAAATACAGTGTGTGCCACAAAGCCTAAAATATTTACTATCTGATCCTTTTCAGAAAAAGTTTGCAGATCCATGCCGCATAAGATAGGTACTAAAACTGTGCCCACTTTACAGATGAGAAAACTGAGTTGGCAAAGTAATTACCCAAAGCCACACAGATACCAAGGCCACCAAGGCAAGTCTTGGTTCCAAGTCTAATTCCGCACCTATGGTCTTAAACACCAGCTTTGTTGCCTTAAATAACATAAAAAATTTCCTTTCTCTTTATTCTAAACCCAAACTTGACCCATCCATAGACTGTTCCTAAAGGATTTGTGACATGCCTCCCCTGTTGCCCACATCACCTCTACATGCTCTACCTCACCTCCTCTTATGTTAAAAAAAAAAAAAAATAGGGCCCAAACTCTGTATCAGCTTCCTCTCCCACACTCCCCACAGAGTTTTCAAAGCAGCAGAGGGTCAAGGGCTTTGAGGAGAGTTGCAATCCACAGGAGAGCCTGCTGAGAAGGAAACAAAATTCATTATCTTCAGCGAGTCTGGATTCCAGCTGTAGGGGAAGGGAGAGAACTAGCAGTTTCCTTCCAGAAGAGAGCATGGCCAGAGGTTTTTTGTTTTTTTTTTTGGTTTTTTTGTCACTCGGTCTGCATTTGTGGGGTAGAGGGAAGACACCTGAAAACCACACTGGGTCAAGCTCTAGCAGTTCACAGGCTGAGAAGAGCAGCTGCTCTCATTTCTCCTGTTCCATATTCAGCAGTGGGATTAACTTCAGGTTCTGACCCTGGGAGAATGATGCTTACTGTAAGCGCTGTTATCCTGTCCAGCTGGAGTGAGGTGACCTGCTCTGTCAAGCTCACTGGTGCATGGAGAGGTGCCACATCATCAGGCAACTGGTATTCAAGGACTCAGAATATATAAAATACATTTTATACCAAAACTATCTGGAACATAATTCCATCTTTCTGAGATATTTCAGCAGGCATGATACCACAGGGACACTGTCCTTCAGGCAACTGGTATTCAAGGACTCAGAATATATAAAATACATTTTATACCAAAACTATCCGGAACATAATTCCATCTTTCTGAGATATTTCAGCAGGCATGATACCACAGGGACACTGTCCTAGAGAAGGAAGGGGTGCATGAAATGGAATACACATTTATTGGGTTCTATGCTGCTAAGACTGAGCTGGGTGCCTTAAATAAACATGCTATTTAACGGTGACCACACCCAATGTTTGTTAGCTCCACTTTAAAGAAGAAAAACTGAGGCTTGAGATGGGTTCATTCATTCCTACAATATTTATTAAGTGCCTCCTATGGTCTTCAGCACTGGAGCAAACAGTAGAGACCCTGTCCCTGCCCTCACAGAGCTTCTATTTTTGTAACAGAGTGTCAACTACAGAGCTTCTATTTTTGTAACAGAGTGT
>NW_007729151.1:76043-78981 GCF_000696425.1 Galeopterus variegatus
AGTAGAGACCCTGTCCCTGCCCTCACAGAGCTTCTATTTTTGTAACAGAGTGTCAACTACAAAAGAAACCAATTAGTTTTAGCAGGGATGAGAGCCACAAAGGGCAAGAGGGGATGCTATGAGGACATGAAACAGAGGGAGCTGACCCAGTCTGGGAATCCAAGACTTCTCCTGAAGATACGAGATTGAAGATCAAACCTGAGGAATTAGGACAGGCTAAGTGAACATTCCCACCACCATGGTGGAGCCTGCAGGGGGAAGGAACATGGCCCTTGGAAGATGGAAAAACACAGCAGGATAGCCAGAGCAGAGGGCAAGAGGTGGGAGGCTGATGCAAGGTGATTAGTATGGCCTCGAGCCACCAGGGCGGGTCTCGCAGATGTTGGACTTTATTCCAGGAAGTCACAGAGGAATGCAAACCATGGAGAGCCACAGTCTTCCTGTAGGTCACACTCTCATAACTAGTAAGCAAGTGATCAAAGGCAAGTTGTAGTCTAAAGTCCGTGCTTTTTCCACTGTACCCAGCACATTTACTTGATGGGGAAAAAAAAAAAAAAAAAAAGCCTGCAGGTGTGATCAATTGATAGGATCTTCCAGCTGACTGAAGGGGAATCTGACACAGGAATACCCTGGGTTAGGAGTCAGAAGTCTTGGGTTCTAGTTCTGCCTCTGCCCAGTCCTAGTCATGCAGCTTGGCTAAGTCTTTTAACCCCCCACAAACCTCAGTTTTCTCATCTCTAAGAGAGATTTGGAGTAGGTTGTCAATCACACGTAAAACACTTAGAACCATGCATAGCCCATAGTAAGTTCTCAGTAAACCTTAGGTGCTACTTTTATCAGCCTCTTTGAGTTCTAAAATTCTATGACTCTTACTATAAATTCTGTGACTGTGAATGCACTTTCTCAGAGCTTCACTTTCTAGGCACAGTTGTCAATCTTAGTTATTTCTAGAGTAAGGTAGTAAAATTATTCTTTTAACATAATCCTAAAATTCTCCAATAACACTTAGAAATTCTTCATTCCAGAAAGAATCCTGGATTTTATAGCTCACTTAAATGTTCACATAATTGACTCATGCCCCTCTTAAGGATTTACCCACATAACCCACAGGCAGAAATTTAATTATGGTTCTGAAGGGATTTACTGTTATAATACTGGCAGAGCTTTCCTAGGTTAAGTGATAATTAAAGTTAAAATTCCATTGGGGTCAAGCAACTTTTAAATCTGGTCCTTCCCGCCCCCCCCCCCCAATATTACAACAAAGGTAATTTTGCATTTGAAATACAGGATGATCCTAAATGAAAAATTATTTTGTACACCATATATAAAGTTGTGCCTGCTTTTGTTTAGTTCCTTGATTTAGTAGTAATAAATTTTCAAGCGCATATGTGTGTATGTGTGTGCCTACAGCATATTTATGGGGGTTGGGAGGAGCCTGGAGTGCTATTCTTTATGATTATAGCAAATATTCAGTCCTAGGCCACTTCCTTTACACCTACCCCTACCCATCACTCAGCAAGTTCTTGGACCCTCTCTTTTCTTTGCCCAGCTGGTGTGTGCTTTCTCTGGGAATGCAAACTCATTTTAATATTAGCTTAAGCAAGGCATAATTAGGAACACAAATCTGCTGCAAGAAAACAATACAATTCATTCAAAAGCCAAGATTCAATGACTTTTGGATTATCTTCTGTTAGGAGTTTTTTTTACAAACTCATTGCTCTCCATTCCAGTAATTGAAAGCTGTCTGCATATTTAAGTATGCAGCTGTAATTGGCCCCACTAATACACTGTCCCAGGCAAGCTCTGTTGTTTTGCAAAAAGAAGTAGGATAGCTCATCTCCCTTTTGCAAACTTAGTAGAGGAGGAGGAAGAGGTCTTTCTAGATTACTCCTGTGACAGATACAAGAATAGAACTCACTGTACACTGGAGCTGAGTCACACACCAAGGGTGTTTTTTTCTATTGGGTACTATTTCTTATTTTTCATAACAATCTTTTCTTGAGTTTTGTCTTCATGCTTAACCATAAGCCCTCTCTCTCAACAGATTAATTTTGTCTTGAGACCTGGTTGCTTTACCATTTTGTCAATATTGCAGAGTTGAAACAAAAGTAACCACCCACCCTTGAATTGTCAAATTTTTGTCACTTGAGGACTTCATAAGCAACACAAAAGTAGTCACGTCAAGTGTTTTTATATAACTGTGTATATTTGTGTAGGTGTGTGCAAACATGTATGTTAGCAAAACCTAAAATAAAAAACGAGAGTTTATAACACATCACAGTCAGAGAGAGTCACACCATGATTGGGCATTATGCAGGCAGTGGACATTTAACTGGCACTTCTATTGTGTAACACCATCAGTGTAACAAAATCCCCCGAGATTTAGCTCCTAACTCTCTTTCTAGACTTGTCCCCTGCCACTCCCCACCTGCCTTCCCTATGCTCCTGCTGTCCTGGCAGAATCAAGTCCCTGAAATCCAAGCTCCCTGCCTCCTCCAGGCTTCCACACATGTTTTCACTCTACCTGGAATCCTCTCCTGCCCCACCACAAGCCATTTATTCATTATCCTTCAGGTCTCAAGCTAATTGTCACTTCCTGTGAAACTTGGCTGTGGACCTGGATCCAAGTACAGTTGCATAGGTTTCCAACTATAGCAAACATTTTTTTTTTAACTCTTTCTTCAGTCAATTCTGTGTGCTAGGCACTGGGGGTAGAGGAAGAAGAGGAAAAGGGCTCCAGGGGATCATCCAAAGACTTCCAGTATCCCCATCTATAGCATTTCCAAACAAGCTGTCTAAACCCTTAGACTCCCTAAGCTGCTAATATCCTTGTATTATGAAACATCTAATTTGCTGACTCTCTATGCCATCTTGTATGGGACTCTTAATAATTTTAAATTCTAAATTCTTTACAAACAAGATCTATTTTACTTTTAAA
>NW_007729151.1:79921-83201 GCF_000696425.1 Galeopterus variegatus
GACAACCTTTTCAGTTTATGATCTTCTTTTGATCACGTACAGTCAGTGGCAATCATTACTAATCATAAGAGCAAAATCTGCAATTCAGTATAAGCCAACAAGTATTCATTCTGTGTTGGGTATTTGAGATTAAAAAAATAAAAAGATTAATAAGACTGGAGTGCAGTGAGAATATAAACAACAATCATACAATGTGGTGATTGCTATGCTAGAGAGATGGACAGAGTGTTCAGGGGATAATGAAGATGGAGCAATTAATTCATTCTCAGAGCATGGAAGAAAACTTCACAAAGAAATTGATCATTGAGCTAGTCCTTCAAACTGGTAGGGTTATGCATGTAGAAGAGGCTGGATAGGCATTCCAGGTAGAGTGGGCAGCATGAGGCATCAAGTATGCACCAGGTTCTGGTGACTAAGACAGTGTGGCTAAGATAGAGGTTCCCAACAATTTTAACAGCAAAGAGTTTTACTTACCCCTACATGAAAATAGTTGTAGCTTTAGCATCCACTGATTGAGAAAGCACATCATAGCAAAAATCTACTACATGTTTAGTAAAGCTCTTGAGCAAATGCCTGTTTTATTAATCACTGCAACATCTACATATAGTAAAAAATAAAATGAAATAATAGTACATGATGTCAGACTTAATGTTCACATCTATTCCCTTTCTCTAAATGTCCCATTGAAACTAAAATGGATGATGGTTGTCTAAGGAAGATATGTCATCTTCCTAGAAAATCCTTCTGGTGAGGTTATCAGAGAAGACTAGGGCTGTAGATAGTTTTTGAACCCCACACAGACATGCAATAATAGTGTTTCTGCAGAAGGGGAGGGTCAGGTTGAGAAGGTGCGAGGAAAGACAATTCTGCCCAGAAGTGGAACACTGTCTTCTTAAATTCTCTATCACCAAAGTAAAGCCATCTTCCTTTGCAGGTGCAGGGGTCCCCAACCTGCCCTCTGGAGGAAAACGTACTTAGAAAGGGTCCATAAGCAGCCCTTTACTCCAAGCATCTATATGGGTGCAGTGAAAGCGTATCCAATGGCCTAACCCTCACTCACAAACACAAACTGGGAATTATCAACAGATATTGGAAGAAAACCAACGGCATAAAAAGAAAAGAACCAAAATACCAAACAACTGATCACAGAGGAAACAGAACTAATCCAGGAAACAGAAAAGAGCTTTTAAAAAAATTTTTTAATTAAAATCTTTGGAGATTCAAGATGTTGTAACAGTTAAACAAGAACAGGGTGCTATAAAAAAAAGAAACAATCAGCCAGAAACAGGAAATTTAAAATTCTAAGAAAAGACATTCAATAGATTTTTTAATTAAAATCTTTGGAGATTCAAGATGTTGTAACAGTTAAACAAGAACAGGGTGCTATAAAAAAAGAAACAATCAGCCAGAAACAGGAAATTTAAAATTCTAAGAAAAGACATTCAATAGTGTGCTGAATAATATACCAAATATACAGCAGACCACCAAAATAATTTAGATACCCAAAGAATAAAGTCAAGGAAAGCTCCCAAAATTTGGATCAAAAAAGTAAAATATTAGAGAAAAAATAGGAGGCAAGGAGAAAGGGGAGTATGAGTAGGAAGTGATGGAGTGTTCATTTCCTGATCTTCCATAACAAAGAGTTGGTAATTCTCACCAGCTGGTGATAATAAGAAATAGAGGTGCAAATATATTCTCTAAGGTTGCATGGTTAGCAGTAATACTAAAGGCACAGCCTGTCAAAATGACTTCCCCTAGGACATGAAACTTAGAAACTGCCTCTGGATGAAAGACTCCCTTCTTTATACTCTTATTTTCTTTGGGAAAAAAAATTACCACATAGAGATACATTTATTCTGATATTGTTCATAAGTTAGGCTTAAAAATTACAACCCATTGGCAGAATTGAGACACCATTCCCATCTCCTCCAAATACTTACCACCCATAAGAACTATTTAAGGAAAGTGAAGATCGAATATATTCTCTGCCAAAGTGGGGGTCCTCTGCAACCAAAAGAAGCCCCAGAAAGAGATGGCATTCCTGCTGTGTGTCAGAGGCTCTTCTGGGTGCTCTGGATAAAGCAGTTAATAAACAACAAAAGTCCCTTCCCTCAGAGAGCTTATGTTCTTCCCTTAGTACAATAATCCCAGAGTTATGACTTTGAAATTAATAGGTTTAATGTTATTTTAATTGAGAATATGTTTCTCAGGAGAGAGGAGACCATATTATCTTCAGAAGAAAAAATATTTCTGGGCCGGCCGGTGGCGCACTGGAGAGTGCGCCGCTTGGGAGCATGGTGGTGCTCCCGCCGAGGGTTCGGATCCCATGTGGAGACTGGTTCCCGCTCACTGGCTGAGCGCGGTGCGGGCGCAACACCGAGGGTTGCAATCCCGTTACTGGTCAGTAAAAAAGACAAAAAGGAAAAAAAAAAATAAAAGAAGAAAAAATATTTCATAATGGTAAGATGATGATTTACTGTTGCGTAAATTCATGCCAAGAAGAGCCCTTCCTCTTCCCAAGGAAAGGGTGGAGTGGACCACCTGATGTGAACAATTTGAAGAGGGAGTTTCAGAAAAGGAACAAGATAAGGAAGATCAAAGTGGAGAATGAGGGAGGAGCCACCAGGAGGAACTAGAAAAAGAGGCACCTTTGCGTGGTGCATAGGAACAACTTAGGAAAAAAAAAAAAAAAAAAAAAGACAACTCCCAGTCATCAGGCTCTGTGCTATTGGAGGCTGCTTAATTGAACCCTTGAGTACGAGAAATGTTTGCCTTTCCCTCAGTGTCTGCTGGGGCTTGGTCCTGGGGAAGATTGACATGCGAAGACTCAAAAGGAGGCATGCTCTGTGATCAGAGGACACCTTGTAGTGCTACTTTGAAGAATGCTTGTTTGGAGGAGGTGAGAAATGAGGGCAGAGATGTATATTGAGCAGATTTTAACAACTATTTCTTGTGCCATACCAAAACTTCAGAGGAGAGTCAAGAAATGTACAAAGGTACAAAATGTACAAAGAAGAAACAAGTGAGGGAGAAGGTTTTTAAGGTAGTGATATAATCAGATATGAGTTTTAGAAAGATAATTCTGGCAGTATCTTAATGGTGGACTTGAAAGAAAAGAAATTTGTAGACAGGGAGCTCAGGAGACTACTATAATTTTTCAGGCAAGAGATGCCCTAAACTAGAGCAGTAAGAGTGGGAAAACAGTTATCTCGTGTGCATAATTTCAAGTCCTTCCTGCCCCACCCTTTACTCTGACCACTGCTGCGGTCACCATTTCTGC
>NW_007729151.1:83930-85180 GCF_000696425.1 Galeopterus variegatus
ATTCTGGCAGTATCTTAATGGTGGACTTGAAAGAAAAGAAATTTGTAGACAGGGAGCTCAGGAGACTACTATAATTTTTCAGGCAAGAGATGCCCTAAACTAGAGCAGTAAGAGTGGGAAAACAGTTATCTCGTGTGCACAATTTCAAGTCCTTCCTGCCCCACCCTTTACTCTGACCACTGCTGCGGTCACCATTTCTGCACAGACTTCAACTAGCTCTGGACAGGTGTACGCTGAGAGTGGATTCCCTCAGCTCGCCTGAGTCTTCTCTGATGCTGCTGTGAGGAACGCCCCGGGAACCCACTCTGCAGTCTCACATGCTCAACCCAGAAGTATGAGGGTGCCAGTGTGCACGAGGCCATGCATGAATGATGGCAGATAGGAGTCCTCTGCATGAAAAGTCCTGATGCAGTTCTTAAGACTCTTCAAAAGATCCTGCAGGGTCAGGGATTTGTGTCAGTGGCCATCTCAGTAATATGACCTTGATTTGGCTCTTGTTCATTCCCTGCTCATTCTCCTATCCCTCTCGCTGCTCCCTGGGTCCACTCTCACACAAACTATACACAGGATATGTCTAAGGCTTTGTTTTGATGGAACCCAGGCAAGTAAGGGTGGTAATCACAGAACCTGATAATGCCTATAGTCTTGGGATCAAGGAAAGGAGAAACTTCTAAAATTGCTGGAGTTTCCATTGTGGGTGATGGAATTGGCATGTGCTGGGGCTATTTGATGTGACCGTGTCCTTCCCCAACACATGCACACATGCACATGCATGCACCTGCACACATGATTCTCTTCTTTTTTTTTTTTTTTGAAGTGGCTCATTACAATACAAATTTATTCTCTCATGTTTCTGGAGGTCAGAAACCAGAGGTGTTTTAGTCCATTTTGTGTTGCTATAACAGAATACCTGAGACTGGGTAATTTATAAAGAAGAGAGGTTTATTTGGCTTACGATTCTGGGACAGCTGCATCTGGCATGGGCCTCAGGCTGCTTCTACTCATGGTGGAAAGCGGCAGGTAGCTGGCAGGTACCAGCAGATCACATGGCGAGAGGAAGCAAGAGAGAGGGAGGGGAGGTGCCAGGGTCTTTTTAAGCAACCAGCTCTCTTGGGAACTAATAGAGCGAGAACTCATTCATTACTCGCCCTCCCCCAGGGAGAGCATTAATCCATTCGTGAGGAATCTGCCCCCATGACTCAATCAGTTTCCAACACTGCCTCATTGGGGATCAAATTTCCACATGAGTT
>NW_007729151.1:85223-86122 GCF_000696425.1 Galeopterus variegatus
TGGGGATCAAATTTCCACATGAGTTTTGGAGGGGACAACACATCCAAACTCCATCAAGAGGTAATTCTTAAGGAGCTAAGAGCAGGGTGTCAACAGGGCTGGTTCCTTCTGGAGGCTCCGGGGGCATCTGTTCCTTACCTCCCCCAGCTTCTCTTGACCGCTGGTGTCCTCGGCTCCTTGGCCATGGCTGCATCACTCTAATCTCTGCTTCTATTTCATATCACCTTCTCCCCCCCACCTCTTTGACCTTCTTGCCTTATATGGACCTTTGTGATTACAATCCAGGCTAATCTTTCCATCTCAAGGTTCTTAATTTCTGCAAAGTCCCTTTGCTATATAAAGTAAAATTCACAGGTTCCAAGGAGTAGGATGGAGACATCTTTAGGGGTCCATTATTCAGCCCACCACACTCCTCTAGGTGTTTCCATTATAATGTAGCACTGAATATCTGTTAACATGTGTATCGTTATCTTTATTATTATTATTATTCAAAATATTTTAACATTTACTTGTACATATTAGTGGGGTACAGAGTGTTGTTTCAACACATGCACATACTGCACAATGAGTCACTGAGGGTAGAGAGCACAGTTTTGTACCCGTCAGTCCACCTCTTCTCCTCCCCCCGCCCCCACCACCGTCTGGTTCTGGTTTGCCAGCAGCCGCTTCACTGTAGGTTCTGACTTCCTTACGGCTGCTTGCTTCGTTCTGTTGTTTTTATGTTGGTCTTACCTTTCTCTTCCTCTGCTTCCTCCTCACTTTATTCTCTTCTCTCCCCTCTTGTCTTTCTTTTTCACTCGTATCACACAATCCATTTTCATGTTCTGAGGGAAAATTCTAACAAAGACAAATTTACAAGGATAGAAAGAGGACAAATAAGCAAATTTTTATTAAGACGG
>NW_007729151.1:86913-88885 GCF_000696425.1 Galeopterus variegatus
GGAAGGCAAGAGTAAAGGGAATCCATCACTTTGTGGGGTAATTTGCCTGCATTGTCTGGTTATCTGTGGTCTACTAGGGGCTGACACCTAGGCTCTTGTGGGATGCACTCATGACTCGGTTTGTTTCTCCACCACTGGATGTGCCTGAACCCCCTTCATCAGAGGCTTTGCTGTGTGCAGGACTGACTGAGTGGGCGGTACAGCAGTGCATGATTTTGTCTGTCAGTGAGTCATGTTGCAGTGAGACTCTTTCACATTATAAAGTCATAGTGACAAAAATGTGAGTATGGAAAACTGACCATTCAACTCAATTAATATTTATTGAGCAATACTTCCTTACTCTGTCTTATTAGACTCATTGGTGTGATATCCCAGGCACTTCTGATTATGCAGAGAACCCATTTATTTACAATTCATACCCCCAAACTTGGAGTAAGACAAATTAAAGTAGAGGCCAGTATCTTCCATGTGTAAGTCTCCATGCCTTTACAAATAATAACAAAATTCCACCACCGCTCCATTCCAGCACACTGACTCTTATCCAGGTTACAGAAATCTGGTTCCTTTCTGATAATCTACAGAATACATACCAGAAGAAATTGCTATGTTAAAAACCATACCTTAAAAAAAAATTTCCTGTTTTTGTAGCAAGCTTTCATTTTTCATTTCCTTCTAAATCAGACGCCACCACCCAAATCTACCCCTTTTCATTGATGTCAGCAGGAGCTGACCTCTTGTCCAGCTGTCATAAATCCCTTACTGTCAGTCTGCCTTTGACCAGAAATATCTGTATAACTAGAGAGGGAATGAGAGCATTTATCCCCTTTAAAAATTCCATGTTCTGTGTTCAAGGTCAGTTTCCCAAAAATCTACTTGGGGAGTGGGGGGTGAGGGTAGGGTACCCTGCCAATGGAGCTGGGTAGAAAGCAGCAGGATGAGTCGCCATTTTTTCACATGCAAACTGTGGCAAAGAGATTTGTTTATGCCTTGTCATGACTAGACAACCCGAATACCACCAAGCCTGCATCAGCAGTTGAATCTGGGTTTTGTCATTGTCAGTCCCTCTGGTATTCAGAAGAGATGCTGGCTCAGGAGGGCCAGCAGAGTTTAATTTCCAAATGCATCTAAAATCCTTTAAGCCCTTTGTTGGAGCCATTGCAAAATCATAGTGGGTATAAGCCTTTTTTTTTTTCTTTCTCTCTCTCTTCAGTGGTTGCATCATAGTCACCAAGACAAGTACAACTGGCTCTTTCTACAGAGAAACGTTGGCATCCGTGGTCCAAAGGTTAAGCATGCTGGGGCCTGGCTTGTTGAATTGCATTTTATTAGAGAGCCCAGGTGAGCACAGGCTGAGCTCAGCAGCCCCGCTGGGGAGTGGGAAGCAATTGCTGGCTGTTCTTTCTCCAGGGAAGCCAAGCAGCATATGGTGTTCTGCCTGTGACACAAATGGTTAATTTCCACCAGCTTTTCTGTAGTTTCAGCAACTCTGGGATTAAAGAGGTTCTTGACAATTCCCTCCAATGTCTCTGAAAGTTACTTTCCAAGGCTCTGCTTTTGTTCTGCTGATTCTCTTTCAGCAGCTTTGTTTTGCTAGGGAGGTAAACACTTGGTTTGGGATTGAGAGGATTTAGCTGCTTTGATTTATCACTGCCTTTACCCAGGGTCTCTGGAACAGTTATTTCAAATCTTGAGATTGTCCTAAATGTTTCTTCTTTGCATGCATATGTGAACACTTTTCTCTCCCTCTCTTTTCCCTCTTCTATGTCATGTTTATTATCAGTAGCACACTCGCATCTCTTTTTCTCAGAATTCTATTTTATAAGAAGATAATTGGATCATTATTTTTTCATAGTAACAAATCCTGAGACCAATAATGATAATGATAGTAGCTATAATTGTTGCAATTTTTATGTATCAGACACCATGCTTGGAGTTTTACATACATTATCTCACACAAAATTGCTTGTATATA